>NC_069010.1:8747486-8750312 GCF_001194135.2 Octopus bimaculoides
ACTTCATTTGTTTTCTATTTTGATAAATTCTCTCTGTTGAAAATTATATTTTTATATTTTAAATAATTTGCAATTTCAGGAAATATGTTTTTATATTAAATTTGTGTTTTCTACTCACGACTAGCTAGCTCGGACGCGCGAACTTTCGAGTAATAGATAGATAGATAGAGAGACAGACAGACAGACAGACATATAGCTCGCCCCGGCCAGTCATGGTATTAGCTGTCAGTAGCCAAAGAATCGACAGGCAGGCAGACAGGCAGACAGACAGATACTTCACTAGCAGTGAGCACTTTCACTTCTGACAGCTAATAGCATGATAGTGCCAAAAAATTTACCAAAGATGTAAACAAGAAGTCTAAATTATAGTAGACAAGTGAAATAATTCATTCATCTATTTTATTTTATACTTTCATCTTTATTCTATTTTTTTCATAATCTGAGTCATATTGCTGTCATAACATCATAAATTTCACCAGCTCTTGGCATTTTCTTCACATGTCCTCTTCCCCTACACGTTGCTTTTTTCCCCCACCCCCCATTAATCTTCCACTCCACTCCTGCTGTTATGTGTTGAGCATTCTTTGTTTTAACATTTTTTACCTATTTTGTGCTTGGCTGCTGTGTCTCACCCCTGGAGGGGACTCCTCTAACTAGGAGACTATGGTGGTTTGGTCACATGTAGGGACCAAACCACCATGTATTTGTAGAAATGGAAAATATTCATCAGGGACTATGACCCCATTTTTGTTAATTACTCACTACACTCCTCTTTGTGCCCATCACTAGCCACCTGTCGTAACCCTATCACACCCTGACAGACCCATCCACCCAGCCATTATTCATGCTAACGTTTCTGCCAGCTTGGCCACCTTTAAATATTCTTTTCTACTCTAGGCACAAGGCCCGAAATATTTGGGGGAGGGTGTCAATTGCTTAGGTCAACTCCAGTACACAACTGGTGCTTAATTTATCGACCCTGAAAGAATGAAAGGCAGAGTTGACCTCGGCGGAATTTGAACTCAGAACGTAAAGACATTTTTTGCCTGGCATGCTGACGCTTCTGCCAGTTCAACACCTAACCCCCACCCCCTACAAAATGATGCGTTTAACACTTGCTTCCAGAGATTCTTGAAAATATTTCCTTTTGAAAATGTAGTGTCAGAATGTCTCAACACGGTTCTCATTCACATTAAGTTGAAGTACATCATATTCTTATTTCACTTCATTTAATTTAATTTCATTAAATCCATAGCACAACACTTACCCATCTTCTTCTTCGTCAGCATCATTCTATATTCCTCTCTGATATCTTTATTCAATTCCCTTATTCTGAATTCACCACTTGAACTCTATACAACTCTATATTCTATTCTTAATTTCCTTATGTACACTGCCAGTAATTCAAAAGCAGTGATATAACTGTATGTTATTCTCTCGCGAACAAATGACACATCTTAGCAAACCACTTTAGACATTCTCAACTAATGTACAAATTTTAAGATCTATACATTTTTATGCTTCTATTATTTCTGTATTTTTACTTAACCACATTTATGATCTTCACTGAGCTTAGAATTTTAAATGTCATTTCCTTACAGTTACGATTAATAATCTGTTTGTTCTGGTAATTATCAACAAATGGATACGTCTAAAGTGCATATCACTGCCCTCGAAACTCCATTGGTTTTTTTTTATTCTTTCATTTGTTTCAGTCATTTGACTGTGGTCATGCTGGAGCACCGCCTTTAGTCGGGCAAATCAACCCCAGGACTTATTCTTTGTAAGCCTAGTACTTATTCTATCAGTCTCTTTTTTGCCGAACTGCTAGGATACGGAGACGTAAATGCACCAGCATCGGTTGTCAAGCAATGTTGGGGGGGACAAACACAGACACACAAACATATACACACACATACATATATATATATATATATATATATATATATATATATATATATATCATCATATATATATATATATATACGATGGGCTTTTTCAGTTTCCATCTACCAAATACACTCACAAGGCTTTGGTCGGCCCGAGGCTATAGTAGAAGACACTTGCCCAAGGTGCCACGCAGTGGGACCGAAACCGGAACCATGTGGTTAGTAAGCAAGCTACTTACCACACAGCCACTCCTGCGCCTATAACTTTTAACTTTATAAACACGAAATATTTCTCAGGCCTCCAACATTGCACCTCTCCTATACTTATCATAACCCTTTTCTTTCCTCATACATTGCATTGAACACCATACCAAACTGCCGCAGATAGTAGGTACATTTTTCTCTTGTACATAACCCCTTGTCCCCATGACTGTCATGCTACCCCTCATAATTCTAATATGCTTGTCACTATTATACCCAAGGCCTCTTTCACACCTTACCAATTTGCTTCCACCCTCACTTCTTTACTGGCCTTGCCGTTCCTTTCTATGTATCTTCCTCTAACTCAAGGAATTTATGCATATTGGTGCAGGTATGGTTGTGTGGTAAGAAGTTTGCTTCCCAACTATGTGGTTCTGGGTTCAGTTCCACTGTGTGGCACCTTGGGCAAGTGTCTTCTACTATAGCCTCAGGCTGACCAAAAGCCTGGTGAGTGGATTTGGTTGACAGAAACTGAAAGAAGCCGCCGAGCTGGTAGAAACGTTAGCACACCGGGCAAAATGCTTAGCGGTATTTCATCTGCCTTTACATTCTGAGATCAAATCCCGTCGAGGTCAACTTTGCCTTTCATCCTTTCGGGGTCGATAAATTAAGTACCAGTTACGCACTGGGCTCGATATAATCGACTTAATCCGTTTGTCTGTCCTTGTTTAGCCCC
>NC_069010.1:8752259-8753203 GCF_001194135.2 Octopus bimaculoides
TATATATATACGACGAAGGGTTATATTCTTTATGTTGCATGTCTCGTTTCTCTGGTTTTTTTTCGTTGTTCGAAAAAAGTTCGTTTTCTGTTTTCGTTTTTCATTGTGTAAATTTCTTTCTTTTTTGATGTCCTGTACCCATATATGCATGTATTTTATTTATTTATTTATGTGTTTCAGCCAAGTGGCTGCGGTCATGCTGGTGCACCACCGTGAAGTATACATATACATGTAAGTATGTACATATATGTATGGATATATATGCATATATCTATATATTATTTATATTATTATATGATCGAACGCCTCGCATCTTTTTCCAAGTAAGTTTTATCTTATATACCGTAAATCTTCGAGTATAGTCCGCCCTTGTGTATAATACGCAGGGGATTTTTGGGGGGCTGTACCTCTGAAAAACCTAAACCTTGTGTATAATACACACCCCTTCTCTACCTTGAGTCAAGGAGGGCTATATAACGTCCTTGGTTTCTAAACGTATATACGGTAACGTCCTTTATTATTACTGTATATATAACATAATGCAAACGTGTAGCTTTTTTGTGCACTTTGTTTGCAGAAGCCACATCAGACGCCATGAAAGTGCTAAGGTGTAGGTGCAGGAGTTGGTCAAACTCTGTGTAAGGAGTAGACAACCACCATATATGTATATATATATATATATAAATTGTATATATATATGTGTGTATATATATATATATATATCGTCGTCGTCGTCGTTTAACGTCCGCTTTCCATGCTAGCATGGGTTGGACGATTTGACTGAGGACTGGTGAAACCGGATGGCAACACCAGGCTCCAATCTAAATTTGGCAGAGTTTCTACAGCTGGATGCCCTTCCTAACGCCAACCACTCAGAGAGTGTAGTGGGTGCTTTTACATGTCACCTGCACGAAGGCCAGTCACGCGATACTGGCAACGGCCAC
>NC_069010.1:8753740-8759691 GCF_001194135.2 Octopus bimaculoides
TATATATATATATATATATATATATATACAATTCATCAAAGCATTGTCCCAGCATGGCCACAGTCAAATGAATGAAACAAGTAAAAGATTATGAGATATATAAAGAACAGAAAAGGAAAAAGACACCAAAATTGATACAGAGAGAGAGAGAGAGAGAGAGAGAGAGAGAGAGAGAGAGAGAGCAAGAGATAGTGAGTGGAAGAAAGAGACAGAGGGAGGGGAAGTAAAAGAGAGAGAGAGAGACAGTGGAAAGGAGTAAGACTGACAGACAAGGAGAGAGAGAGAGAGAGAGAAAGAGAAAGAGGCATATCAATGACGTGTGCACCACAAGCAAAGACTAAAGGGCAGTCTTTGCATCATGACAGAAATGGCAGATGATATGCAGATGTTTCCTATGGCTTGCTGACTCCTTATTAAATATTTCATGAGATGGTTTGGTTGTTGATGACATTTGTAAAGATTAAGTTTGGATGTTTAACGGCAGACGAAGGTGCATGGCTCAGTGGTTAGAGCATCAAGCTCACAACCACGAGGCCGAGTGTTCGATTCCAAGATAACATTGGTGAGCACAGAGAGGTGAGACTGTTATGCATGGCCGACTGCTGGTCTTCTATAAATAACCTTGCCTGCACTTGTGCCTTGGAAGGTAACTTTCTAGGTGTAGGTGCAATCCCATGGTCATTCATGACCGAAAGGGGGCCTTTCCACACATAGATACGTTTAGCCACAGACACACATATGCAGTGTAGACATATACATAGACATGTTGTTGTTGTTGTTGTTGTTGGCACTCCGTCGCTTACGACGTCGAGGGTTCCAGTTGATCTGATCAACGGAACAGCCTGCTCGTGAAATTAACGTGCAAGTGGCTGAACACTCCACAGACACGTGTTCCCTTAACGTAGCTCTCGGGGGGATATTCAGCGTGACACAGTGTGACAAGGCTTTGGTCAGCCTGAGGCTATAGTAGACGACACTTGCCCAAGGTGCCACGCAGTGAGACTGAACCCGGAACCATATGGTTGGGAAGCAAGCTTCTTACCACATAGCCATGCCAGCGCCTGTGTATATAACGATATAAAGTAATTTACTTCTGCATGCATAAAATAATATGTCCTTTTACTTTGAGAAAGAGTGCATGTGTCATTTTAATAAGCTGTAAGTCAGCAATGGTTTAGCGTGTGAGTAAGTTTGTACTCATTCATTTGATGTCTGCCTGTCATTTCCTCCGCTTTCCTCATTCAAGAATGAATTGTAAGATGTGATGTGGAAAATTGAATTTCGAGCTGGGATTAAGTCTTTCTAATTGGAACATAAAAAACACCATCAAGAATATTAGGAATTCAATAAATAGATAAACGAAGAAACAAACCATGTCGTGTCAAACGAGCAGATTATGGATTCAAATTCGATGAGTTGTCCGATCACCGTTATGTGTTCAATGAAATAACTAAGGATTGCACGCAAGCTACCGTGCTATAATAATGAATATCAATGCTGGAAGGATATTGTATACAATATTGTCATTCATTACTCTGGATCTTGAGGTGACCATATTTTACATGCAAAGACCATAAATCAAATTGCGATAACTTCAGAAAGTTCAGGAAACAAAAGAATCCAACCATATTCTACACTTAAAGACCATAAGTAAAAATTTCAATCATTTAAGTGGCAGAATTATTATTATCATCATCATCATCATCGTCGTCATCATCATCATTTAACATCCACTCTCCCTGCTGACATGGGTTAGATGGTTTGACTGGAGCTGATGAGCCGGAGAGCTGCACCACAACAAACAAGATCATCATCAATCGTCATCATCGTTTAACGTCCGCTTTCCATGCTAGCAAGGGTTGGACGATTTGACTGAGGACTGGTGAAACCGGATGGCTACCCCAGGGTCCAATCTGATTTGGCAGAGTTTCTACAGCTGGATGCCCTTCCTAATGCCAACCACTCCGAGAGTGTAGTGGGTGCTTTTACGTGTCACCCGCACGAAGACCAGTCAGGCAGTACTGGCAACGGCCACGCTCAAAATGGTGTATTTTACATGCCAACTGCACAGGAGCCAGTCCAGCGACAAATAAATATGCGTCAAATGTAAATATTGTCAGTAATTATATGGTTTAGATGCAAGCTTTTCAACTGCACAACCTTGCACCAAAAGGTATAAAATGATGTACCATGTTTTACTTCTTCACACAAAAGAATAATGGGATCCTTCATTTGATGGTTTATACAAAGCATTTTATTTTGATAAGCTGCAAGTGAGTGAATACGCCTGTATTCATATTTATTTAATGCCTGATAGCTATTTCTTTGGCTTCACTCTTTCAAGAACGAATTGTAGGATGTGACGTGTAAAATTGAATTTTGAGCTTGAATTATCCTTTTCTAATGGGAACGTAAGAAAACCATTGTGGATATTAGGAATTTGATAAGTAAATAAATCCATAATCTGTCAAAGGAAATAGGTAACTGATTCAAATTTGCTGTTATGTGTTCAACACTGTAGTGGAATGATTCTGACTTCCCTCGCCGCCAAGTGACTAAAGGTGGGCTGACTAAACAAATAAAGAACTGTGAGTGATTGGCAGTTTGGATTGGTAAGCAGTTCACTGTAAGCTATTGAGTGAGTGAGAGCATTGGTTCTTGGGTAAAAGTAATTGCATTGTGTCGTGTAAATATTTCTTTCCCCTCTGCTTCATTAAATTATATGCCCAACACCAGAATACAAAAAAATACAATACGCAAGGATTAACACAGAAAAGCCAAACTTGATATATCAATGGATATCAATGATGTAGGATACGGTTTAGGAAGACTTCAGAATTATGGATGAACAATAGAATGCACCAGCAAAGTTGAGATTACCATAGTTTGAGTGGCTGTGTGGTAAGTAGCTTGCTTACCAACCTCATGGTTCTGGGTTCAGTCCCACTGCGTGGCACCTTGTGCAAGTGTCTTCTACTATAGCCTCGGGCCAACCAAAACCTTGTGAGTGGATTTGGTAGACGGAAACTGAAAGAAGCCCGTCGTATATATGTATATGTATATATATATATATATATATATATGTGTGTGTGCTTGTGTGTCTGTGTTTGTCACCCCAACATCGCTTGACAACCGGTGCTGGTGTGTTTACGTCCCCGTAACTTAGCGGTTCGGCAAAAGAGATCGATAGAATAAGTACTAGGCTTACAAAAGAATAAGTCCTGGGGTCGATTTGCTCGACTAAAGGCGGTGCTCCAGCATGGCCGCAGTCAAATGACTGAAACAAGTAAAAGAGTAAAAGAGAGTATAAAGATCATAAGTTAGATTCAAGTCAGTAAATTGGCAGAATTGGTTGAACATTGAACAATATGTAGCTTGGTATTTCATTCAAATTCCTGTGCTCTGAGGGATACTGTGTAGAATAAACTCAGAGCTCCAGATAAACTAGATATCCAACCAGCGAACTTGAGACAACCTTATTTTGCATTCAAGAACCATAAATTAGATTTTAATCATTGAACTGGCAAATCGTTAGAGTATTGAAGAAAATGCTTGTCTTATGGTATTTGTTTTGAATGTCTGCTCTGTGAGTTCAAATTCCACTAGGTTCAACGTCCCTCTTCATTTATTTTTTCCACAGTTAATAAAAATAGCACACCAATGCAGCACACCAGTTTTTTTTAGAACTGCAAGAGTGTCAGACTTCTTTTGGTTTCTGTCTCCCAAATCCACTCATAAGCGTTTGGTTTGCCCAGGGTTGTAAGAATAAACACTTGCCCAAGATGTCGTGCAGTGAGACTGGATCCAAAGCCATATGTTTGTGATGCAAGCTTCATAACTGCACAGCCTTGCATTGAATGCTATTTAATGATATACAATAATTTATTTCACACACAAAATAAAGAATGGGCTGTTTCATTATATAGAGTATTTTACTTTGACAAGCTGCGAGTCAGCAATGATTTAGCGAATGAATAAGTTTTATTCATATTTATTGGATGCCTGACAGCGATTTCCTCTGCTTCCCTCTTTCAAGAATGAATTACAGGCTGTGATGTGGAAAATTGAATTTTGAGCTGGGATTAAGCTTTTCTGATGGGAACGTAAAAAGACCATTAAGGATGTTAAGAATTCAATATATAAATGAATAAATAAAGAAAGAAAGAAACATATAAATAAAACCATGACCTGCCAAGCAAACTAGGTAATCAATTGAAATTTGATGAGTTGTCCGATCACCGTTACGTGTTCAATGAAGTAACTAAGGATTACAGGCAAGCTAACCCTGGAATGTTAATGAATATCAATGACGGCAGGATGCTATATACAATATTGTCATTCATTACTCTGGATGCTGTGGCTATCATATTTCACATGCAAAGACCATAAATTAGATTGAAAAGGCTTCAGAAAGTTGGGTAAACAAAAGAATCCAGCCAATGAAACTGAGACTCCATAGTTTACACTTAAGGACCATAAGTGAGATGCCAATCATCGAATTGACAGAATCGTTAGATCATTGCACAGAATGCTTTTCTGGATGGCATTTGTTTTGAATTTCTGTAGTCTGAGTTCAAATCATAATGAAGTTAACTTCTTTAATTTTTTTTTTTAATCAATTATCATTTTTAACCATAGGCGCAGGAGTGGCCGTGTGGTAAGTAGTTTGCTTACCAGCCACATGGTTCTGGGTTCAGTCCCACTGCGTGGCACCTTGGGCAAGTGTCTTCTACTATAGCCTCGGGCCGACCAAAGCCTTGTGAGTGGATTTAGTAGACTGAAACTGAAAGAAGTCCGTCGTATATATGTATGTGTGTGTATATGTTTGTGTGTCTATATTTCCCCACCACTACCCACCCAATTTCGCTTGACAACCAATGGTGGTGTGTTTACGTCCTCGTAACTTAGCGGTTCGGCAAAAAGAGATCGATAGAATAAGTACTAGACTTACAAAGAATAAGTCCTGGGGTCGATTTGCTCGACTAAAGGCGGTGCTCCAGCATGGCCGCAGTCAAATGACTGAAACAAGTAAAAGAGTATAATATAAATAACAAGTGAAATATATTATGATAAAATTTATTTCGCTCCTGGAAATTCTTATTAAATGACAATTGTTTTGCAGCTTAATAAAAGACATATTTGATAGTTTATTACCTACATTAATATAAACGATCTTTAGATTAATATAGATATTAAGTTAACTCTTCAGGTTAAAAGAAATCCTTGTTAAAAATATCATCTGAACGTAATTTTCGATAAGAATTTCTTTTAACCTGAAAAGCCGTCTTAATATCCACATTAATGCATATAATAATGTACGTAATTTATTTATATTATATAAATTGACAGAAACTAGTGAAAGAATAAAATTTTTTTAAATGGCTGTCTTTCTTTGATAGTTCGACAGTGGCAGTGACAGGTTGGGGGCGGGGGGAGAGGGGGTTATATATCATGCTTTGAGGAAAGAAGCCTGTGGTGTATTGAAAGGGTTAGTGTTTGGGACAATAAATATTAAGATATTTCTGTAGGTCATTTAACAAAGCCATATCTGTGAAAAGTGGAACACTAAATATGTCTGTTCATATCAATATACACACACACGCCCACGCATATGTATTTATATATATATAAATAATTTTTCTCGTCTGGCTGTAAAGCCTTTTCTGTTTGTTTTCCTGTCTTGTTTTTTGTCCGCCACTAAGATTTAATTTGCGTATACAAATTTAATCTGCGGTCCATGAGACAAGCCGTTTTAACGATGCGTCCTGCCCAAGCTCTTCGAAACGCCGGTGTTAAAACGTGGGTAGCTGATGTAGTAGAATGTTCTCTATGTGGCTTGTGTGTTTTCTCGTCTACGTTTTGTTTGCCATGTCCTGTACCCAGATATGCACCTATACATACAGGTGGATGTCGGTATGCACATACCTGTACGTATATATGCATATACTCAT
>NC_069010.1:8762554-8764815 GCF_001194135.2 Octopus bimaculoides
ACTAGATAGGTAGATCAATAAACTAGATAGGTAGATCAATAAACTAGATAGGTAGATCAATAAACTAGATAGGTAGATCAATAAACTAGATAGGTAGATCGATAAACTAGATAGGTAGATCAATAAACTAGATAGGTAGATCAATAAACTAGATAGGTAGATCAATAAACTAGATAGGTAGATCAATAAACTAGATAGGTAGCTAGATAGGTGTAGACGTTTGGCAAGCTGGATAAAAGGACAAATGATGTAGACGAAGCCAGAGGCACACACACACATGCACACACAGACACACACACACACATGCACACCCCTTCCTATGTGCATGCTCCCTCTAACAACCACGCGTACATATGCATCCACACACTTATACACACATAGGCACACATACAAATATATATACCTTCAGATATCATTTTGTGTAATATTAGCTTCATAAGTTTATTGCAAAATTGAAATTATTTCCATTCCAATAAAATCTAAGAGAATTATCGGTCATTAAAATTATAAAAATTTAATTTAGTGTCTGAGGAAAATGAGAGGAAATTCTAGAGAATATTAAATTCTAGGTTAGCAGATAAATAGATTAGTGCACAAATAGATATGTAGACAGAAATATGGATGGAAACAGAATAGCGATATACATATGTATGTATAGAGCTGCACGCATATGTGTAGGTATACAAAACAGAAAAACAGACAGACAGACAGACTGATAGGTAGATAGATAGATAGATAGATAGATGTGGAATCATAGCCTTGGCCAGTGATGGAGACAAACGGATGGCACCTGTGCTAGTGACACGTGAAAGGTGCCCATGCCAGTGACACGTAAAAGGTACCTGTGATGTGATACACAGGTACACTCTGTGGAGTGGTCGGCATTAGGAAGGGCATCAAGCTGTAGAAACCAAACCAAAACAGATTGGAGCCTGGTGCAGTTCTCCGGCTTACCATCTCCAATCAAACTCTTACCCATGCTATCATAGAAAACAGGTGCTAAATGATGATGATGATGATATATACATACGACAGGCTTCTTTTAGTTTCCATCTAACACATCCACTCATAAAGCTTTGGTCAACCTGAGGTTATAAATCATGCAACCTGAGGTTATAAGTCAACCTGAGGTTATAAATCATGCATGTAAACTTTGACCCAGCTGCTATGTAGAGAATATAATTTGATTTATTTACCATTTTTGTTGATTCCATAAACATATGTTGTCTTCTAGAAGATAAAGAGTTCTGCAACTCTTCATTTCGTAGGCGTAGCTGTATGGTAAGAATTTTACTTTCTAACTATATGATTCCAGATTCAATCTCACTATGTGGCATCTTGGACAAGTGTCTTTGACTATAGCCTAGGGCTGACCGAAGCCTTCCGTGTGGATTTGATAGATGGAAACTGAAAGAAGCCCACTTACAGCTATTTCAATTCCAGGCTCTCAGAAAATTAATTGAATTAGAAATTATTTGAAGGTCGAATTTCTTCAGAGGTAGTTTAAGCTGTACAAAATAGATGTTCAATTCCTGCGTGCTGAGTAAACGGCTGTAAACCATTAACTGATAAAATTTATACATATAGAACATGGTATAAAAAATGGTATAGACCATAGAAGGGCTGTGTATACTGGAGTTGTAAAGTAAGAATATAACAATATATTCATCTAGAGTGTTAAGTATAAAAAAACTCAAGTAGAAATCATTGGTAAAAATGTCATATTGTGATATTATGTCCATCCATATTAAATCAATAGAAAATTAGTGCGTAGAGTTTAATTCAAGTGTATATAGTTATTATTAATATTTAATTAAAGTGGAGGACAAGATATCTCAAGAACCGCTGGATGATTTAGGATGAAACTTTCAGGGATGTTAGGCTTCGTGACTGGCACAAACTGATTAGATTTGGAGATTTATCTTGTACTGGACAAGGATTCTGGATTATTTTTCCTGTTTTTTTTTTACTTAATTTTTGAGAGCAGTCGGATTCATTTTTAGTGTTCTTGTTTGTGAGAGCAGTTGAGTTTATTTCAGATAGTCTCATTTTAAAAATCATTTTTGATTAATCGTTGAGAGGACGTTAGTGTTGCCTTGGCAGAGGTTTGCACTCTCTAAGTGGTCTTGTTATTATTATTATTATTATTATTATTATTATTATTATTATTATTATTATTATTATTATTATTATTAAGGTAGTGAGCTGGTAGAATTGTTAGCATGCTGGGCAAAATGCTTAGAGTTATTTCGCCTGTCACT
>NC_069010.1:8765150-8766026 GCF_001194135.2 Octopus bimaculoides
AATTTAAAATATAATAGTTCTCTGTTTGACAATCTTCCAGTCTGTCCATCTTTTTATCTACCTATTCAAATATTTCTGTCTGTCTGTCTGTCTGTCTGTCTGTCTGTCTAGCCACATATCTGTCTGTCCCTCTGTGCATTAACATCTATATTTATTTGTCTGTCTGTCCATCTGTCTCTCTGTTGAACTCTCTCTCTCTCTCTCTCTCTCTCTCTCTCTCTCTATCTATCTATCTATCTATCTATCTATCTCTGTCTGTCTATCTATCTATCCATCTATCTATCTATCTATCTATCTGTTTCTATCTATCTATCTATCTATCTATCTATCTATGTAGCCATCTATCTATCCATCCATCCATCCGTCTGTCTGTCTTCTATCTGCCTGTCTGCCTGTCTCTCTGTCTGTTTGCCTGTCTGCCTGCCTGTCTACCTGCCTCTCTATCTGTATGTCTGTCTCCCTTTCTGTCCGTTTGTCTGCCGCAGCAGCTACAGAGTGATTCCATTGACATACAATGTTTTCTACATGATAAAGTGCTCTTCAACTATGCAGATGTCTTTTGTTCCATCTATGGTAGAATATACAACATATGAATGGTGCATTTTCTATGGCTGTGTCAAGAGTAATTTTAAAATCTGTTCTTTTCTTGTATGATGCCAGAAATATGGCTCAAATCTATGAGAAATCTACTTTTGGTATTTTAAATAACACGTATCTTATCTATTTTAAAATATTGCTATCCCCTTGACTATCCCCTTGACTGTATAACTCTCTATCTATCTATCTATCTATCTATCTATCTATCTATCTTTTTTTTTTTTCGATCCCTTTTGATCGAACTCCCCCTTTTTCCCTTCCTACGATCCCTTTTGATCG
>NC_069010.1:8766040-8767389 GCF_001194135.2 Octopus bimaculoides
CCCTTTTTTTTTCTTCCTTCCCCCGCCCAAAAAGAGAAGCTCTACATTGTATTTGTCCCATCTTCGTTGAGCCCTGTGTGGCTAATAAAAGAAATGTATCTATCTATCTATCTATCTATAATTATAAACAAGGGCAAAATAAAAAAGATTTCTATGCCAATATGAATGACTTTAAATCGTCAATCACCACATTTTTTAATCTATATATATATATATCTAAAAGCACCATCCAAGCATGATCGTTGCCAGGGCCGCTAACTGGCTCTCATGCTGGTGGCACATAAAAAGCACCATTTTGAGCGTGGTCATTGCCAGTACCGCCTGACCAGCCCTCGTGTCAGTGACATGTAAAAGTACCCACTACACTCTCAGAGTGGTTGGCGTCAGGAAGGGCATCCAGCTGTAGAAACTCTGCCAGATCAAATTGGAGCCTGGTGTAGCCATCTGGCTCACCAGTCCTCAGTTAAACCGTCCAACCCATGCTAGCATGGAAAGCGGACGTTAAACGATGATGATGATGATGATAATTATCTATCAATGTCTGTCTGTCTGTCAGTCTATGTATCTATCAATGTTTGTCTGGCTAGCTATCCATGTCTCTATCAATGTCTGTCTGTCTATCTCTATATCAATCTGTCGTCCTGCCTGTTTGTTCTACCCCAACAGCTCAGAGAGAATATAATTTGATTTATTTACCGTTTTCGTTGATTTCATAAACACTGCCTTCTACAAAATAAAGAGTTCTTGAACTATCCAGATGTTTCCTGTTACATTTATGACAGAACACACAACCTGTAAATGGTGTCTTTTCTTTAGCAGTTTCAAGAAGCATATAAAAATCTGTCCTTGTTTTACATGGGGTCAGAAATATGCTCTGGGAAATCTTTTCTTTTTCTTGTTTTTAGTATTTTAAAGAAAATACATCATGGGAAAACTAAAACTGTAGCTCTCTGCCGATCTATCTGTTTGTCTGCCTATCTCTCCATCTATCTATCCACATATCTATCTGTCAGTTTACCTCACAGTCTGTTTTTTTTTTTTTATCAGTATGTCTGTCTGCCTGCCTTTCTGTCTGTCTGTCTTTCTGTCTGTCTGTCTGTCTGTCTTTCTATCTATGTATCAGCCATTTTTGTCTATCTATTTCTTTATTTATTCAACTAAATTGCCATGTACTTTATCTTTATGCTTTTCTATTTACATATTGCACTGTAGTTCCAATATCTGCCGTTAGGCCTTGTTGTCACTTGTGATTCCCACAATTGTTTTGAATTCAGGTTTGTTAATGTCTGTTTATTGGCTACTATCTGATTCTCATTCATTTGTGACTTTATTTTTTGCCCCCCCCCCCC
>NC_069010.1:8768632-8769773 GCF_001194135.2 Octopus bimaculoides
TATATATATATATATATTGGCATTAGGAAGGGCATCCAGCTGTAGAAACTCTGCCAGATCAGATTGGAGCCTGGTGTAGCCATCTGGTTTCACCAGTCCTCAGTCAAATCGTCCAACCCATGCTAGCATGGAAAGTGGACGTTAAACGATGGTGATGATGATGATGATATTGAGCTGGGCTTTCACACAGTTTCTGCCTGTCAAATCCACTTAAAAGGCCCTAGACAACGCAGGGCTACAGTCGATGACATCCACTCAAGGTGCTACAGAGTGGGCCCAAACCCAAGAATTTGGTAAGCAAGCTTCTTAACCACACAGCCACACCAGCATTTATAAATAAACATGTCAGCATCTTTAAACATTTTCTCTTGCTTCATTTAAAAGTAATTTCTGCTTGATTCATTTGATATTGTCTGCGAGGCAGTAAGTGCATAAATCCTTGAAAAGAACAAAGTCTTCTTTGTCAAAGAGAATAAAGTTCCTTTTGTTGAAGAAAACCTGGTTCTTTGTATTGAAGTAATTCCACAGAATCTGTCAGAAAATCTTTTTGAGATTTGCTGATCATATGGGTGGAACTCGTTTCAGAGGCTGAGAGCTCTGACTTACAAGACACAAAACAACTCTTTGTGTTTAGTATATTTGTTTGAAATGAAAGTGCATGGCTCAGTGGTTAGAGCATCAGCCTCATAAATATGGCGTAGTGAGTTGGATTGCCAGACTGGGCTGTGTGTTGTGTTCTTGAGCAAGGCACTTTATTTCCCCATTGCTCCAGTCCATTCAGCCGTAGAAATGAGTTGTGACATCCCTGGTGCCAAGTTGTATCAGCCTTTGCCTTTCCTTTAGATAACATTGGTGGCATGGAGAAGGGGAGGCTGGTATGCATGGGCGACTGCTGGTCTTCCATAAACAAGCTTGCCTGAATTCGTGCCTTGGAGGGGAACTTTCTAGGTGCAATCCCATGGTCAGTCATGACCAAAGAGGGAGTCTTTCCTTTATATATATGTTTCTCTCTCTTTTTCTTTTTTCTTTGTGATTTCTTCTTTGTGATGTAATCTTGGGAACGAATATACTTGCGGCTGAAGATAGCTTTAAACCATCCTGTCTATCAATTATATACTCATATAATGATGCACTATATATA
>NC_069010.1:8771997-8773813 GCF_001194135.2 Octopus bimaculoides
ATATATATATATATATATACAAGTACATACATAAATATATACACAAATATATATGCACATACACACATATATATATATGTACATATGCACACACATACAGACACACAAACATATACATATACACATGTTGATTGATTTCTAGGCATTGTTCAGTTACGGAGAAAATTAAAGCCAATTTGTAAAAGTTTCCAAGAAGCATGTGTATAATTTTCTTTGTAGCTTCTATTTGTGAACAGACATTCTCATATCATAATAACATTAAGAGATTCAATAATTAATCTTTTTTTACCATACTTTGAATTTCACTTTGTCTGATGCATAATAAAATATGAACACACTGAATTCTGACATCTGCAGACTTGTGTGCAATGTAAGCATTTCATCAAATTATTCCATTAGGAGTTTAAATAATTGTTCGGTAAAGCTTATGAGACAACTTAAAGCTTAATTCTAATTACATTTGTTACTGCCTTTCTGTATTAAATAACTCATTTGTATGAATACTAATTACAAATGGGAGACGAGGAAAATTCAGGTTTAACTAATAATTCCAACCTTAATTTTCATGTCTTGCAGTGCTTCATTTTGTTAACAAGTTTCTTGGTATTGAGTTAGACGATCTACAAATTTTTACAGAAAACCTAAGATTTAGATGACTTACAGATGTTTGCCAAAACGTGTGATAAAATGAGAATGTGCTTGATAATGGACCGAGAATAACGAAAAACCAAAATTTAGATAAAGAATAGAAAGTTTAGAATGGTACAAGAATGCACTATAATACAAAAAATGGAGTATATACCTGTTGTAATTTAGTTATCTATAGTCCGATGATATTTCGGAATACAATTCTTTCTTCAGATATTCTTAGATGGAGTCGCTACTATAATCTGTGTTCCAACGGTTTTTCTTTTTTTTTTCGGAAGCATCTCAGCAGTGGTCTCACGAAGCTCCTTCCAGAATTGCTCATGAGAAGTGCGTGAGATCGGCCATGTCTCAATCTCGTGTGTGTTGGTACATCTGTAGCGCTGCTCCTAAGTTATGTGTTATATGCGCAGCTTCCCTTTTTTTCCCCTTAGAGACTGTTTGACTGAGCCACTGTCATTTCATCCCAAATGACTGTAGCTCAGGGTTATAAAAAAAGACAGATGCCCAAGGCGCTATGCAGTGGGACTGAACCCAAGACCACATGATTGGGAAGCAAGCTTCTTAACCACATGCCTACACCTGTGCATATCAGTAGAAAATTCAAGTTTAATTGATTTTTCTTTTATTTTCTATATCTCCGTAGCATTGTTTCATGTTAATGAGCTTTGTTTCATTATTGTATCTGAATTCTTGTGTTGAAGCAAAATATGTTGTGTCTGGGGAGGGTCATATTATTGTCTTAATGCATTATTATCTAACACACACGCACACACACCGGTTCGATTTCCACTCATTTATTATTTATGTTTTTGCTTCCAAAGTTTTCTTCGCTTTTGCAACTTTGTCAATGGATGTTGACTCTCAAGTCAATAAATGAGTGGTCAACATCTAAAGACAAGGTTGCAAAAGCAGCGAAAATTTTGGAAGAAAAAATGTAATAAATGAGTGGAAATTGAACTGGTGTGTGTGTGTGCATACCACCAGTGCCAAAATGCACTACCACCAAAACAGGATGCCTGTCCAAACAGCCACACTCAATCACCTCATATCATTCTTGTTGCATCAATGGCTTTCATCCTCTCCCTTATTCCCCCCCCCCAAAAAAAAACTTGTTGGTCTTCAAAAATCATTTAAACATGTTAAGCCCCTATTTCCCTTTTATTTTATT
>NC_069010.1:8778314-8781253 GCF_001194135.2 Octopus bimaculoides
ATATATATATA
Source organism: Octopus bimaculoides (assembly GCF_001194135.2). Taxonomy (NCBI): domain Eukaryota; kingdom Metazoa; phylum Mollusca; class Cephalopoda; order Octopoda; family Octopodidae; genus Octopus; species Octopus bimaculoides. The sequence goes on from NC_069010.1 coordinate 8,778,326, forward strand.
CATATATATATATATATGTAATAAATATATAGGGATTGACAGTAACCTGCTTCTCCAACATACTGAGAATTCAGAAATAGCAGTCAAAGAACTACTGATTTCAAAACTACAAATTATTACTCTAGATTGATAGCGATATTTTTGATACACACAGAACAAAAAACAGTAGAGAAGAGTAAAAAAACCACCTGCCTTTAGTTAATTTAGTACGATCGTTTCACAGTTAAGAGTAAAGAATACTCTATTCTGATCTTCAGCTGAAGGTTTTTTCATACTGAGCTACCCGGCAAAATTGTTAATTATTAATTTTATTACTAATTGACGATTCCCTGCCCTGCATATCTATATATATGTAATATGTAGATAGAGAGGGAGAAAGATTGAAGGCTGGATAGTTATATTCTTTTACTCTGAAATATATTTGTCACTGGACTGTGGTCATGCTGGAGCAAGTTCCTTGAAAATGGCCCAGTGGTTAGAGCAGCACACTTGCAGTTGTGGGATCATGGTTTCGATTCCCAGACCAGGTGTTGTGAGTGTTTATTGAGCCAAAAACACCTAAAGCCCCACGAGGCTCCGGCAGGGGATGGTGGCGAACCCTGCTGTACTCTTTCACCACAACTTTCCCTCACTCTTTCTTCCTGTTTCTGTTGTACCTGTAATTCAAAGGGGGCCAGCCTTGTCACACTGTGTCACGCTGAATATCCCTGAGAACTACGTTAAGGGTACACGTGTCTGTGGAGTGCTCAGCCACTTGCACGTTAATTTCACAAGCAGGCTGTTCCGTTGATCGGATCAACTGGATCCCTTTTTTGTCGTAACTGACAGATTGCCACGATAGTAAAAAGATATTTGCCCAAGGTACCATGCAGTGGGACTGAACCCGGAACCATGTGGTTGGGAAGCTAACTTCTTACCACACAGCCACGCCTGCACCTACACACACACATGCATGCACACTCACACACACACTCACACACATACACACACACACACAATGGGCTTCTGCAATGTTTCACACACAAGCTACTAAATTCAAACAAGCAGTGATAGACCCAGGGTTACAGAAAACACTTCCTGAAGGTGCTGTGCTTTGGTATTGAACCTGAAACCACGTGGTTGTGAAGTGAACTTCTTTGCTACACAGCTAAGCCTGTGTCTATCTACGCATGAGTATGTGTGTGTGTGTTAAGCTGATAGATATATAGACAAATAGACAGAAAGACAGATAGGTAGATAGACTGTAAGAACACTGATAGACTGTAAGATAGACTGATAGACTGTAAGATAGACTGATAGACAGGCAGGCAGACTTACTGAAAGAAAAACTCACAAATAGATTAACTTAGGGACAAAGTTTGGGGGAGAGAGGGAGAGGAAGAAGGAGAGTGATGGTGAAAGTTAAACACAGAAATAGATAGATAGATAGATAGATAGAGAGGGAGAGAGAGAGAGAGAGAGAGAGAGAGTGAGACATTCGTGGATAGAGATAGATAGATAGAGAGAGAGATAGATAGATAGGCGGCGAGTTGGCAGAAACGTTAGCACACCGGGCGCAATGCTTAGCGGTATTTCGTCTGCCGTTACATTCTGAGTTCAAATTCCGCCAAGGTCGACTTTCCGTTTCATCCTTTCGGGGGTCGATAAATTAAGTACCAATTACGCACTGGGGTCGATGTAATCGACTTAATCCCTTTGTCTGTCCTTGTTTGTCCCCTCTATGTTTAGCCCCTTGTGGGCAATAAAGAAATAAGATAGATAGATAGATAGATAGATTTTGAGTCGGATAGATATAGTCATAGTCAGAGAGTAAAACCAACAGACAGGTGGATAAATGAATCGATAGGTACAGTCATAGATATATAATATACAATATATAGATATATAAACTGACAGAGCGTAAGACAGATAGGCGACAGTCACAGGCAGACAGACAGATAGTTTATCCAAAAGAAACACTTACCTTCTGTATGGCTGGGTTCAACTGTCGTTGGTCTTAAATATGTGTATATATATATATTTTATAAACATATACACCTGCTTTAGTACCAGTGTTGTATTGTATTAGTCTGAAGTGATCAGTCATATTAGCAACGCCATTCCAGCCGTGGTCATCCAGTGTTGTTTGGAGCAGCTATTCTCTTTTGGAGTTTTTAAATGAATGCGATTTGACTGCTATTTCTAGCAGGTTTAAGAAACCGTCTGAATGTTCGTCGTTTATTTTGTGGTCAGATAAAACTACATTAAGCAGTCCTGTGATCAAGTTCGTTCCAACTGTGACCATCACCTTTTAATATATTTTTTATTGTTACTGAAGAGAATGTTATCCCAAAAGTTCTTTTGTTTTGCGAATTTGAAGATTTGGCTGCTATTTCTAGCAGATTAAGAGACGATCTAGATATTCGCCGTTTACTTTGTGCTCAGACAAAAAATAAAAAGAAAAAAGGAAAAGAAAGAAAGAAAAAAAGAAAACAGTTAAAGTTATGTGGTCGAAGGCTTCCTAGCCGTGGCTATCACGGCCTAATATTTGTAATTACTTTTTGTTTTGCCGAATATAACAGCTAAAAGTTCTTCGTTTGTAAATTTGAGTAAAAAATTTGGCTGCTATTTCTAGAAGACCGACCGACCACGTGGAAGCTACCGCTTTTGATCGTCCCTGTCGTCGTTGTACTGTGATTATGTTACGATTAGTGTCGATTTCTCCTGAATTCGCTATTTTGACAATTTGTTGTTGTTGTTGTTGTTGTGTTTGCAAACGTTACGGTCGATCGTTTGTCACAGCAAACGTTAGTGTTGTTGCTGCTGCTGCTGTTGCTGTTGTTGTTGTGGTGGTGGTGGTGGTGGTTGTTCAGTTTTTAGTCTTTCAGCCGCATCTGGCAGGTGCTCTGCGATGCATCGTCGGTGATGTCTGTGAGGAAGGGGTAACTC
>NC_069010.1:8781358-8781928 GCF_001194135.2 Octopus bimaculoides
AGTTATGCAGTAAACATTAGCACCATTGTTTCATAACCGTCCGTGTGATGTTGTAGCGATTGCTGCTGTTTGCAATCCGGTCTTAAAACTGCGGTTGTTTTTCTGTTGCGACTTGCTGCTTAGATTTGCAGTCAACAACTCAAGTACCAGTCAAGTACGTGGGTCGATAAAATCAAGCAAGCTAATCCCCTAAAATTTCAAGCCTTCTGCCTATAGTCGACCGGCCTGACGTTCCGAGTTCAAATCCCGCCGATGTCGACTTTGTCTTTCATTCTTTCCCGGGGTGGGGTGGCGGGATCGATAAATTAAGTACCAGTTGTGTACTTGGATCGATATTATCAACTAGTCCCTTGCCACCAAAGTTCAGGCCTTGTGCCTTTAGTAGAATGGATTATTATTATTATTATTATTGTTGTTGTTGATAATGATGTTGATGCAACGACAATTAATATATCGTTATTGTCGTTAAATGCTATTGTTGTTGTTGTTGTTGTTGATGATGTTGATTCATTGTAGATGATATTATTGTTGTTGATACTGTAACTGTTATTGTTGTTAAAGTGGGGGGGG
>NC_069010.1:8782856-8792744 GCF_001194135.2 Octopus bimaculoides
AAAAAAAAAAAAAAAAAAAAGAAATGCTTAGCACCATTTCTTCAGACTTCAGCGTTCTCAGTTCAAATTCTACCGGCGTCGACTTTGTCTTCTATTCCTTTTAGCGCCGATAAAATAATACCAGTTGAGTACCGGGGTCAATGTAATCGACTTTCTACCTCCTCCAAAATTACTGGACTTGTTCCAAAATTTGAAATCAATAATTAACTTTGTATCTGTTATAATTGCCAATATCGTTTCTGTACTATTGTTAACATATTATCCCGTATATTTTCGTTGAGAGATGTCTAATAAATATATATATTCGAACGAAAATATACGTTCACTGTCCTCTGGGGGTATTCGTCACTTATTTCTAGCCTGAAATGCTTCGTTCATGATATTACTCCCCTTTTCTACCCTTACCTATCGTTTCTACCAGTAACTTTATAATTAATTATAACCGATCCAGACTAATTTGCATACTTATTCTTCGTTATATACAGACTCAAAATAAATATTTAAAAAATATATTTCTTGCCTGGAAATTGAAAAAAAAAAAAGAGGTGTTTTGCTAATATTTCGTCATTGTTTCTATTACTTGCTGCTTGTGATAATGATGATGATGACTACAATTTATAACCCTCGGTCAACACAGACACATCATAGCTTATGATCAAACGTACTTCCACTGTCTCTCTTTTCTCTATTACTATCCACTGTGTACTTCCCTTTCTTTATCAAAAAACAAGTAAAGTCCCAGGGTGGCGACGAGCTGGCAGGAATGTTAGCACGCCGCGTAAAATCCTTAACGGTATTTCGTCTGCCGTTACGTTCTGAGTTCAAATTCCGCCGAGGTCGACTTTGCTTTTCATCCTTTTCGGGGGTCGATAAATTAAGTACCAGTCAAGTACTGGGGGTCGACTGATTGACTGGTCCCCTCACTCAAAATTTCGCGCCTTGTGCCTAGGATAAAAAAAAACAAAAAACAGTGAGGTCCAGATTTCTGAAAGATTTAGCTGCTGTTTCTAGCCGGTCGAACTATCATTACACAGAGGCTCTCCTTCATTAGCTCAGCTATTAATCACTGTTGTTGTTGTTGTTGCTTAGCCTTAAGTCAGCGCGGCAGGTCTATGATTAAGAGGCTTTCCAGACGTGACCATTCCGTCTTATTCAGTTTCTCAAAGAATCGTGACTAACTCAAATTTCACGACCCAGGGTATACTTTTTAACGACAGTGGGGTGGTTGTTTGAGGGCGATTTGGCTGCTATTTCTAGCACGACAAGTAACCGCTAGATAGAGATTTCCTTGTTGATGTTGTTGTTTTTGTTGTTGTTGATTACATTGTTACTCCAATGTTGCTATTGTTGTTGTCAACAGGGATGCTCATGGATGGAAGCGGTTCGCAAATCGAACCCAACCCAGTTCAACCAATTCCACAATCCAATACTTCTCTCCGTTGCACCAAAATTCAGTCCGTCACCAAAGCTACAATCGATCCATCAGTAGCCCCAGCATGGCCACAATACCCCCAACAATAACAGGTAAGAGAAAACAAAAAATGTCTGTCGATACATCTATTGATACATCGTCCAACCAAAATCAAATGTTGATCAGAATCATCAAACTAAATCAATAAAATCTACAAAATATATCCCTTTGTAGGCGCCGGCAGAGCCATGTTGTCTGTGACTGGGGCAGGGTTTTGTTTGGGAACAGTTGAAAGTTTTCGAAATGATATTTCCAGTGTACCAATACGAGAACACTTGTAAGGTTACTGGAAGCTGTGGGTTGTCTGATGTCTTCCAAGAGGAATTTAGCTGATGGGAGCTTGACTAAATGCTGATTGTACGTGTTTTGCATGTAGCTGTATGAAGTTAAGGCGCGTGGTTTAGTGGTTAGGGCATTCGACTCACAATCGTAAGTGTGTGAGTTCGATTCCCGGTGGTGCCCAGTGTCCCTGAGCAGTACACTTTATTTCGTGTTGTTCCAGTCTAATCTGCTGGCGAAAAATGAGTTGTGCTTGTTTTTCAAAACGGCCACGCTCGAAATGGTGTCTTTTATGTGCCACCCGCATCCAAAATGTCTGATTGGCATAGTATCTGAGGTAATATGAAATGATTTGAGACGCCACTTGTCCGATGTGTAATTCAAAGGGTCAGCCTTGTCGCACTCTGTGTCACGCTGAATCTCCCCTGAGAACTATGTTAACAGTGTGCGTGTCTGTGGAGTACTCAGCCAACTTGGATGATAACTTCACAAGCAAGTTGTTCTGTTCATTAGATCAACTGGAACCCAGCAGAGTGCCTGTTTGAAGCATGTGTGTGTGTGTGTATATGTGTGTATGGGTGATGTGTATTTAAATGTATGGATGAAAGAATGTATGTAAGAATGACTATGTCTATGAATGTATATATGTGTAAGTATGTGTATGTATATATATGTGTATATATATATATATATATATATATATATATATATATATTTATAAACAGAAACTTTACTTCGTTATTCTTAGTTAATAACCAAAGTTAAAAAGAACAGGAGAAAAACAATCTCCCTTACGCACACACAAAGCAAAAACAGAACAAAACATTAAAAAAAAAACTAATATAAAAGGTGAATAGGGGTCGGTTGCTACTATATTATCAGCACTATGATCACTGGGAGTACAGCCCCAGTATGGTCATAGAAATCTGATCTGCTAACTGGAATCCGTAAAAGAGTAAAAGTTGAAGAATGCAATAAGATTCCGGACAAAATCCATTTACGCGTCTAACTTTTTTAATGCTAGCATCCTCCTCGGCGCTCCTCCTCTTCTTGTATTCTCGTACAAATTGTATTCTCCATTGTTTTAAGTACCAGTAATTACCTGCATCCGTGATCTCCACACCCAACTATATATATATATATATATATATGTGTGTGTGTGTGTGTGTGTGTGTGTGTGTGTATGTGTTTCTAGTTATATTTTTCCGTGTTTTTAAAATTCTGCTTAAGCGTACACACTTATACCCTTCAGTTATATGTGTTTGCATGTATGTGAGTGTGTGTGTGTGTGTAAGTCTATGCAAATTTTAATGTAATATATGTTAATATATGCTATATAGATATATGCAAAATATGTGTATATAAATATACATATATATATACATATATATATATATATATATATATATATATATATATATATATATATATATATATATATATATATATATATATATATATATATATGATTTTTATATATTAATTATATATATGTTAATATAAATTATATATATATTCTAATATTAATATATCTATCATATATATTGTATTAAGAATATATATAAGTATATAATATATGTATATTGATATATATATATATATAAAAATATGCATAGAAGCAAACGTGCGCTGTTTATGTAAGTGCTTCTTCTTGCAAAATGTTGGAAGTCTAATGAAATGTTTTGTCAGAGAATGTTTCTGCTTAGTTGCTTGCTTTTCTCAAATGTGCGTGTTCTGCTGCTGTCGCTGCTGCAGTTAACATCGCTACTATTACTGCTGCTGCTACTGCTGCTGCTTTGGTTTGTCATTGGTGGTGCTGTTTCTGCTACTATTGTTGTTGTTGTTGTTGATGGTAGTGGTGACGGCAGTGTTGGGCATTGTATATGTTGATGTATTATATAGACACACATAAGCATGTGTGTGTGTACATACACTCATGTATATATATGTGTGTATACATGCTCATATACATCCTAAGAAAGAATAAAAAATATATATATATATAAATAGAGAGAGAGAGAGAGAGAGTCAAAATTCACACACACACACATACAGAGGTGCAGGCATGGTTTTGTGGTAAGAAGTTTGCTTCCCAACCACATGGTTCCAGGTTCAGTCCCACTGCATGGCACCTTGGACAAGTGTCTTCTACTGCGTCCTCAGACCGACTAAAACCTTGTGAATAGATTTGGTAGACAGAAACTGAAAGAAGCCCATCATATATATGTGTGTGTGTGTGTGTGTGTGTGTGTGTGTGAGAGAGAGAGAGAGAGAACAACAGAGAGATAAACTGCTAGATAAGCAGGTTTATAGGTATTGCTTAGATAAAATATGTTGTAAGAGGGAAAATGATGTATACACACACACACACACACACACATATATATATAGATAGATAGATAGATAGATAAAGAGAGAGAGTGAGGTAGATAGATAGATAGATAGATAGGTACATAGATATCTTTTTATTATAGCCACACAGGGCTAAATACAGAAAATGGACAAATTACAAAGTAGAGCTTTTCTTTGGGGGGGGGGATAATTTCGATCAAAAGGGATCGCGGAAGAAAAAAACAAAAAAAAACGTGGGTTGCGGGGCGATCAATAGGGATCGTGTATCACAGTCAATGTAAAAAACGGAGAACAGATTTTGATCTTCGAATCGAGCATATTATATAATATAAGCCTACGGAAAAGACCACGGTCACAGAGTGAGATAGATAGATAGATAGATAGATAGATAGATAGATAGACAGACAGGTAGATAGATAGATAGATGGACAGACAGGTAGAATAGTCGGTTAAAAGTAGGTTGTAAGATAGATATAGGAGTGTCTCCTCTTCCAGGACTGGCACTTTTTGTCAACTTGTTTTCTTGTTTAATTTTTGTAATTTTTTTGAAAACACTTTGTTTAGTTCTTTGAAAAGTTCTGCCGATTTTCTAAAATTCCGAATAAGTCAATTGGGTGCAGCTGTTTTGATCTGATGGCTTGGCATGGTTGACTGGATGTTCATCTTGTTTTGGTGGCCTTACCTTTTGGCTCTGGAGGGAACCATACACAGAAATATCCAAAAACAAAGAGAGAAAGAGGGGGATATTACACATACATATAAACATAAGCAGGTGCTTGCACATATAAACAGAAAGAGAGGGAGAAAGAGAAAGAGAGAGATAGAGAGATAAAACAAACATGACTAGATGCACTCATATATAAACAGAGAGAGAGAGAGAGAGAGAGAGAGAGAGAGAGAGAGTGAGAGAAGGATATAGAGAATGAGAAAGAGAGAGAGAGAGAGAGAGAGAGAGAGAGATTACACATACATAAGCAGTTGTTCACATAGAGAAAGAAAGAAACAGAGAGTGAAAGAAAGAAAGAGAGAGAGTGAGAGAAGGATATAGAGAATGAGAAAGAGAGAGAGAGATTACACATGTAAACATAACTAGCTACACACACACACACACACACACACACACATATATATAGAGAGAGACAGTGAGGGGGGAAGAAGAGAGGGAGAGAGAGAGAGAGATTACACATGCATAAGTAGATTTTCACAGAGAGAGAGAGAGAGAGAAAGAGAAAGAGAGGGAGAGAGAAAGAGAGAGAGAGAGAGAGTGAGAGAAAGATATAAAGACTGAGAAAGAGAGGGGGAGAGATATTACATATACATAGGTAGATGTTCACAGAGAGAGAGAGAGAGAGAGATTACACAGGCAAACATAACTAGCTGCACACACACACACACACACACAGTGAGGGGGAAAGAAAAGAGGGAGAGAGAGAGAGAGACCTACATACAAACATAGCTTGATGTTCACGTACACGAAGAGAGAACGAGAGAGAGGCAGGAGAGAAAGATAGGTTGTGGACGAGAGGACGAGAGAAAAACATAGAAATAAGGGAAATAGTAAAGTGTTTAATGTCAAATAAGACAGCATTGACTCAATGGCCCTCTTGCTTTGACCTGCACCGGAACCCATCCCACAGTGGTGGCTCAGTGCATGGACGTCAAGTCGTAAGACTGTTTTGCTCGGCGATCGATTGATCGATCGATGATACCTGGTTAATTCTGCCAGTAGTCATATGCTTGTCTCAAAGCTTAAGCCATGCAAGTGTATGCTTATAGCAGACCTGGAATTAATGGCTATCCCAAAATGTCAAACACCTGTCTATAATCTCCAAATGAATGGAATCATAATTGTTCGGAAGTGGGGAACCTTTCATGGTTTTGTTCTCGTTATTGTGTCTCTTGCCATGGGGCAAATTCCATTGCCTTCCTCTGGTTGTGGCTGAGAGGGTTTTTTTTTAAGGTTTCTTGGTTAGCTCAAGGCAGTTGGGTTCCTGGAGCTCCAAAGTCTTCTCCCAGTATGTTAAACCCTTTAGCGTTCAGCTTACTCTGTGAAACGTATTTAGTCACTTTATTTTAAATTACTCATGCATTTGCAATGATGTGATTGCTTTGCTTGAGGCGATTCCAGAAGATATTGACATAGAAGGGAAATGGGAAAACTTGGATAAAGCATTCGACCAGACAGCCAAAGAAGTCGTGATATACTGATACACGTCTGGGAGGAATTCTCTTATCACATTGATGTTCCCCATGTTGCAGATGGTGGCTACATTGAACATTTGTAAGACAAGAAATAAAAGTTGATTGTAAGTAAATACTTGTGACTCAGCTGGAGTTTTCCATTGCTTTTCCTTATTAAAATATTGCACAAGGAAATTGATTGAAGAACAGACAAAAATGAAGCTGAAAATGCATCAAGATTTTATTGAAATTAACTGGAATTTTATTATGTTTTAAAATATAGAAAAACACATTAAATTTTCAAAAGTGTATAACAAATTATGTCAACTTTGGTCATTGTCATCAACATAGTTTGTTTTTAAAGTGGGAATGTAGCTAAGAATGCTGTCCGTTAATGTACAAATTAATTGATCAACATTCCTATATTGATCTCATCTGGCAGTGGCATGGGACAGTCACATATAAGCTTTTCTCTGTTGAATATGTCATATGACAGCTAAACAGAAGAGATATGAACTAGTGATATAATAATTGTTTACATAGCATTGTTATAGATAATTATTGTTTATTATTCTGTCAAAGAATAATGATATCAATAAGCGACTGTTCCTGTCCCTTGAACATGTTAAGACACAACATTTCTTTGTCAAGAAGGTATAGGATAAGATGCTGAGGTGTGGAAGAGGGAATAAGATAGATGATGGCTGGTAACTTGAATTTTGGTTTTCTTAAGAATGAACTCGAGTAGACAATCTACAAGAATTAATTCATCGGAAAAAGAGAATCATGAATTACTAATATATTTTTAATTAAAGAATTTATCATATTAATTCTTTTTGGGGGCTTGGAGTATTGTCAGCACATTGATTGAGTGGGGAGACATGAAATTTAGATTTGTTTTCACACATGTGTTCAAATTCCCACTAAATGAAATTCGTCTGGTTTTGGGATCATGTATTCGTTGATGGTGAATATTTAATCTCATTCTTAAAGTGAGTTTAATTTGTCCAATACAGTCTTCCCGGCACCCATTGCATTTGAAGGCATATATTAAAGTTTTTAAAGAACAAGTAAAATGGTTTTTCGCAGTAAAAACTTGTCCTGATTAAAAACTCATAAGTTGTGACCTCAATAAGGTTCTCCCAAGTTCTACAATTGAATTAGCTTCACTCGTTAACTATCGAGTTAAGATATATATGAATATATCATCATCATCATCATCATGCCAGGCGGTACTGGCAATACACCATCCTGAGCGTGGCCGTTGCCAGTGCCCCTGGACTGGCTCTTGTGCAGGTGGCACAGAAAATACACCATCCTGAGCATGGCCGTTGCCAGTACCGCCTGACTGGCCTTTGTGCGGGTGACACGTAAAAGCACCCACTACACTCTCTGAGTGGTTGGCGTTAGGAAGGGCATCCAGCTGTAGAAACTCTGCCAAATCAGACTGGAGCCTGGTGTAGCCACCCGGTTTCACCAGTCCTCAGTCAAATCGTCCAACCCATGCTAGCATGGAAAGCGGACGATAGTGGAATGGGGGGTATTGGTAAAGTAAGTTGTGGGGATGTTTTGACAGAAGACAGATTACACGTGTGCATAAGGTTGGGGGGCAGCATGGCATGTAACAATTTTATTTGGCTTGATGTGTCTTCTCAAGCCCAGTGAATCACCAGAATTCTTGGCCCCTGGAACTCCCTTATGAAATCATTAGGGTGTTTGTTGGATCAAGTAATTGAAACACTGACAGTTGAAACTGTTGGCTGTCCATTTATTTACAGGTTTAGGTTTCTGCTTTTGTGTGTGTGCTTATGATGTGGTGTGTATATATCTAAACTGTGTGTATGTAGTTGTGTGCTTATGATATTTAGCTGTGTGTATGTGGGTGTACTTATGATGTGGTGTGTATATATTTATCTCAGTGTACGAGTTTGCATGTTTATGATGTGATGTGGTGTGTTTATATTTCTGTGTGTGTGTGTGTGTGTGTGTACGTGTGCATAGTTTTGATGTGATGTGGTGTGTTTATTCATTTTTGTGTGTGTGTGTGCATGCTTTTGTTGTGGTGTGTTTATATTTGTGTGTGTGCATGCTTTTAATGTGATGTGGTGTGTTTATATTTGTGTGTGCGTGTGTGTATGTGTGGATATTTTTTATGTGATGTGTGTTTATTTTTGTGTGTGTGTGTATGTGTGCATGCTTTTGATGTGATATGTTTATTTGTGTGTGTGTGTGTGTGTGTGCATGCTTTTAATGTGATGTGGTGTGTTTATATTTGTGTGTGTGTATGTGTGCATATTTTTGATGTGATGTGTGTTTATATTTGTGTGTGTGTGTGTGTGTGTGCATACTTTTGATGTGATGTGGTGTGATTATATTTGTGTGTGTGTAAATTCAGTGTGTGTTGTGTTCTATTACTTGATAAACGAAAAAAATGTCTAAACAAACGATGTCACGTATACTGAATGAAAAAACGAACAGGAGACAAACAGAAAGTCCATAATTCTTCATCAGTTATCGACCCATTCTACTGTTTAGTTTCTTACCTTTAATGATATGACTGAGTGCTTCCCAGTTGGTGGTGCCTGTAAAAGAAACAGTTTTTCTTGCATAGAATTAGGGACAAGAGCAAATAAAATGAAACAAAACAAGCAAAACGAAACAGACTGAGATTTAGGATGGTGGATGAGGACAAACAATTGAATGAAATATGGCCTTGGGGGCCAAGGGCACGAGAAAAGTGGGTCATGCTTCGAAAATGTTTCGAAGGATGGAGAACGGAGAGAGAGAATTTGTGACTGGTCAGCTAAGGGACCAGTCTAAGAGAGGAAGAAAATGAGGAAATGACCCCTGGTCACATGACAGCAGCAGGGTGAGGAAGGAAGCCACAGAGAAAAGGAGGGGAAAGTGGACGAAGGGGAAGGAGAAAGCCTAGAACGAGAGTGACACATTACCCCTAACATCTGGCCACCTAACTCCCCAGACCGCAGTCCCCTTGATTATTATGTGTGGGACGCAGTTGAGCAAGGGACCAACAAAACTCCTTGTAACTCCAGAGGTGAACTGAAGGTAAGGATTATGGTGCCATTCACCAACTTAAACAAGGAGACCGTCCAGAAGAGTTGCAGCAGATTCTAAAGTCGTCTGGAGGGCCATGGTTGAAGCCAATGGCGATTTTATTGAATAAATTTACTCTTTAGTATTTCAAGGTATTTTCCTGTAATTTTGGTAAATATATCTGTTAAAATAAAATGTCAGTATTATTTTCAATTATGCGTAATTTGGAAGACAGATTATTCACCACACCCTGTAGATATAAATATATATATGTGTGTGTGTGTGTGTGTGTGTGTATATATATATATATATATATGTATATGTATATGTATATGCACTCATACATGCTTATACTTACAGGCTCTTATATATTGAATGATGTTGCTATATGTGTGTGTGTATGTGCTTGTGTGAATGTGTGTGTGAGTGTGTGTGTGTGTGTATATATACATATATATGTATGTATATATTTATATGTACACACACACACACACACACACACACACACACACACACACACACACACACACACATATATATATATATATATA
>NC_069010.1:8792754-8794587 GCF_001194135.2 Octopus bimaculoides
ACACACACACATATATATATATATATATAATATATGTATGTATGTATGCGTATGTATATATATATATATATATATTTACGCATATATATGTGCGTGTGTGTGTATGCATGCATATATCAATATATAAATATCTATCTATCTATATATATATATATATATATACACACACACACACACATATGTAAATATGTATGAATATATTACACACGAACTGTGTATGCATAAAGATAAACAATTTATCTACTAGCTGTCAAATAAATGATGAAATAAAATGCAATAAGTAATTCGCCATGGGCCCTGTTATCTTCCATCTTGATTTGACTCTACCCATGAATAGCTATTGACTCTAAAATAAAGTAGTTAACCCCTTCTGGGTTGTAATTTGAAAAATGTCCACACTTAACTGCACTTGAATGTATCATTGGAATAATAGCTTATGCGCTTGTTAGATATCGCAGTGAAGATTTGCTGGCAGAGATATTCAGCCACTTACAATGTTAGAAGAATAAACAGCATGTTTGCTTGGTTGAATAGTTGATATTGAGGGATGTACACACATATATGTACGCATACATACATGTATAAATATAATATATATATATATATATATATATATATACACACACTCTTGGAGTGGTTGGCGTTAGGAAGAGCATCCAGCTGTAGAAACTCTGCCAAATCAGATTGGAGCCTGGTGTAGCCATCTGGTTTCACCAGTCCTCAGTCAAATCGTCCAACCCTTGCTAGCATGGAAAGCGGACGTTAAACAACGAAGATGATGGTATATATATATAAAATATATATAAAATATACATATATATATATATATATAATATACACCTTGGGCAAGTGTCTTCTACTATGGCCTCGAGCCTTCCAAAGCCTTGTGAGTGGATTTGGTAGACAGAAACTGAAAGAAGCCCGTCGTATATATGTATATACGTGTATATGTTTGTGTGTCTGTATTTGTCCCCCCAGCATCGCTTGACAACTGATGCTGGTGTGTTTACGTCCCCGTAACTTAGCAGTTTGGCAAAAAGAGAGACCGATAGAATAAGTACTAGGCTTACAAAGAATAAGTCCTGGGGTCGATTTGCTCGACTAAAAGGTGGTGCTCCAGCATGGCCGCAGTCAAATGACTGAAACAAGTAAAAGAGTAAAAGAGTCATCTTGTTGTCTAATACCTAATGTGAAACCGGTTGCTTAGATTGGCTGAAATTGATCCATAATGTTGTTTATTTTGAAATAAAGGTATCGGGTGTGGTGGATATAGGGTAAGGAGTTTGTTTCCCAACCCTCTGTGTAGTACCTTTGACAAATGTCTCCTAATATTGCACCAGGCTGGCCAAAACTGTGACTGGTTATTTTTTTGTAGAGTGGAAACTGAAAGAAGTTCATTATGAGTATAAGTCTTTATGCCTGTGTTTGTCCCCCTCAATCGCCACTTGACAACCGGTGCTGGTGTGTTTACGTCCCAATAACTGAGTTGTTCGGCAAAAGGGTCAAACAGGATAAGTACCGGGTTTTTTAAAAAAATTAAGTACTTAGGTTCGTTCATTGGACTAGAAATTCTTCAAGGTGGTGCCCCAGCATGGCCGTAGTCTAATGACTGAAAAAAAAAAAAAAAGATTAAATGATGAAAGATATATTTTAGATTCAATGCTTTAACAAGAACGCTCCACTTTCTGTGAGAAGCAGTTCTGATTACAGATGACTTGCTTGTGAATTAGCAGAAGTGGTGTTTATTGGATCAACCAGAAAGAAGCTAGACAATCTTAAAAGCATATTAATTCATAATGCTCCGCATATATATGTACATGTGTATATATACAT
>NC_069010.1:8797930-8799769 GCF_001194135.2 Octopus bimaculoides
ATAAATCTAACGAAAATACGGGTTAGTTCCCAATCTATAGAAAGTTCAACTATAAGGTAACAATAGAAACCGTTGTTCATATGTTTATATTTTTGAGCGAGATCGTTGCCAGTGCCCCTGGACTGGCTCTTGTGCGGGTGGCACGTAAAAGACACCATTTCGAGTGTGGCCGTTTTCGTGCGGGTGACACGTAAAAGCACCCACTACACTCTCGGAGTGGTTGGCGTTAGGAAGGACATCCAGCTGTAGAAACTCTGCCAAATTAGATTGGAGCCTGGTGCTGCCATCCAGTTTCACCAGTCCTCAGTCAAATCGTCCAACCCATGCTAGCATGGAAAGCGGACGTTAAACGATGACGATGATGATGATGATTTACAGAATAAGGAGAAAAGAAACATACTCTAAAGAATAGAGCAGTAACTATTACAACAAGAATTTTAAATTTTGGACATAGAGTCCAAAGGTTTCGTATTAACAAAGCCAAACCCTCCGAGGCACAACTCCGGGCAAGGTTGCTTATGGAAGACCAGCAGTCGTTTTTATATGTTAGTCATCAAATCTCATCAGACTATACAAAGACAAAATTTAACTTTCTACCATGCGGGTGAGAGGAAACACTAGGATAATGGGATTTGATGGCTAACATATAAAAACGTTAATGAGGACGGATTACCTCCCTTCCACAAGGGAACAACAGAAACCTTTACTCAAAATGGCAAACAAGGGACAAATTTTCCAGTAGGTGGTGCTTTTGAAATTTCAAGCGCTACCTACTGGTAAATTGGTTCTCCCCCGTTTGCTGGTTAGGCCCTTTTTGCCTTTCCCTTGTATAAAACATTGGTGGTGTGGAGAGAGGAAGCTGGTATGCATGGGCGACTGCTGGTCTTCCATAAGCAACCTTGCCTGGAGTTGTGCCTCAGAGGGGGAACTTTCTGGGTCCAATCCCCATTGCCATTCATGACAGAAAAGGGTCTATGCACAAATAGGCTAATGCACGCACATGCATAGAAAATGCACACTTTCCAACAAAGATAGTTGTTGGAGCAGTGAGTCTACATTTAAATTAAATTTCTTAATTCATCATCATTATCATCATTGTCATCGTCGTTTAACGTCTGCTTTCCATGCTGGCATGGGTTGGACGGTTTGACTGAGGAATGGCAAGCCAGGAGGCTGTACCAGGCTCCAATCTGATCTGGCAAGGTTTCTACAGCTGGATGCCCTTCCTAATGCCAACCACTCCGAGAGTGTAGTGGGAGCAAGGGCCAGTCAGGTGGTACTGGCATTAGCCATACTCGAATGGTGCTTTTTATGTGCCACCAGCACAGGAGCCAGTCTGGTGGCATTGGCAATGACCACATTCGAATGGTGCTTTTTATGGATGAAATGGTGGGGGGACAAACACAGACACACAAACATATAGACACATACATATATATACATGATGGCTTTTTAAAGTTTCTGTCTAACAAATCCACTCACAAGGCTTTGGTCGGCTTGAGGCTATAGTAGAAGGCACTTACTCAAGGTGTCATGCAGTGGGACTGAACCCATAACCATGTAGTTAGTAAGCAAGCTACTTACCACACAGCCACGATATATATATATATATATATATATATATATATATATATACACATACACGTATCTAATATATATGTTAAATTCAATTTAAGTTCAAAGTCAACAAGCAAAGTTTTCTTTAGAAGCATGGAGATGTATTGAAAGATACAGATAAAAAAATAATTTTATTCTCAAATGCAGGATAATGCTAATAATATAGCATGAACAGGATGAAATACCCATATTTTACAGAAAAATCTGTCGGCGGCCAGCAAT
>NC_069010.1:8804908-8805600 GCF_001194135.2 Octopus bimaculoides
TATTATCAACATATTCCTCTGAGGTACAAACTTGTAATGAAATTGAGAATTACAATTTGATCTTCGTTACATGTGTACTGTGAAAGGCTGAAAATTTCCTGACTTCCAAAGGCAAGGAGCTATGCTTAATTGTTATAAGTAAACAGTAAAGCTTCCATGGTTTTTTTTTTTTTTTTCTTGATATATTTTATTCACTGTGAAAGTGAAAATTTGTGTTACTGAACTTATCAATGATAAAGTGAGTGTTGTTAATTGAAAATGTTATCTGCAGAGATTACTATCATCCATCATCTGGTTGTATTACTTGCATGGATTCCTGTGTCTCTCTGTTGCTATCCAATTTTGTTATTCATTGGTATGAATTTGAATTGGGGAACTTAAGTCATGTTGAATCCTTCATTAGCTGGTTATACATCCGTGGAAGTTTCCCTACGGATACGCTGCAGTTAGTTTCTTGAGACAAAGGGACAGAAGGAACATTGCTAACTCCTGCAGGTAAGGAACAATGTTTAAATTGTTATAAGGTGGTGAGCTGAGAGAAACATTAGCACGCCGAGCAAAATTCTTAGTCGTAGTTCATCTGTCTTTACATTCTGAGTTCAAATTCCACCGAGGTCAACTTTGCCTTTCATCCTTTCGGGGTCGATAAATTAACTACCTGTTATGTACTGGGGTCGAGCTAATCGAATAGC
>NC_069010.1:8805786-8807585 GCF_001194135.2 Octopus bimaculoides
CAGCAATGCTTGGAAGGAACGTGTGTAGTGTGTGATCATCATGTCGACCGTGAATCTGCATCGATTTTTGCCAAAAGTTTGGCGACACCTGCTCTGAGGCCTACACAAAGTTGCAAAAAGTGTATGGAGAGGAGTGTATGAGCTGAAAAAAATGTCAATAGTGACAAACGTTCTGGGAGACTTGCGACCCACAGAACTGAGAAAGATATCACAGAGTGGAAATCATTGAATCACTATCCATGAATTATTAAAGATGTGCAGATTAGTTGCAGTTCAGTTCAGTCCATCATCATCACAGAAGATTTGGGTATGAGATGCGTGTCTGCCAAGTTTGTGCCAAAATTGCTTTCAGCTGAAAATGCACCTGCCCATTCAGCGCAGCTTGTGCAGCAGTTTTTTGGCCAGGCACAGCATTCCCCAGGTCTGGCAGCCACCGCATTCCCCAGATCTCATCCCTTGCAGATTTTTACTCTTTCCAAAAATCAAATCCTGTTTAACAATAAGAAGATTTCACGGATGTTGACAAAGGCAGTCACTGATTATCCAAGAAAATGAGTTCCAGGAATGCTTCCAACAATGGAAACAGCACTGGATTAAGTGTGTGGCTTCCAAAGGGGATTACTGTGAAGGAGATTAAATGCCAAATTGGTACGTGCTGCAGTTTTGTTCTTATAGCACCAGTCCAAATACTTATTGATCAGACCTCGTACAGAGTGTATCAAAACTATTTTTACTCCTTAATTTCTTAAATAAATTTATAGCAATTAGAATCGTATTAATTTTTCTCTATATCTGTTAAATAAAATATCGTTATTTACTTTCTCCATTTAAGAGGGATTAATATATATCAACAAACTGCTTTAGATTTGTATTAGTTTGTAATTGAATCTGTTAAATAAAATCATGGTATTTACTTTTTATAATTGAAGTTTCATCTTATAAGCATTATACTGTAGATATGGTACAGAATCATAGCTTTTAAGACTTTAAGGTGGATTATCATCATAATAAACATCAAACAAACTATGTTAAGCAATGACAATGACGATGATGATGATGAAACATATTTACACATACATGCATGTCAGGCTTCTTTTAGTTTCTGTCTTTCTGCCTTGGAAATCGACTCATGAGGCTCTGGTTAGCCCGTGTCCAGATAAGAGAAGACACTTATTGAACGTGCCACACAGTGGAACTGAACCCAGAACTGTGCGGCTCGGAAGCAAACGTTTTACCACACAGCTGTGTCTGTTGCTTAAAGAATGTACTGGGCAAAACCGCTTAAGGAATCGCTTTGTCTTGAAAAGCATTCTCTTTAAATCTGCAACCATGTCATTAATTTGCAGAGACCTCCAAACACTATAAGGCATTTGTCAACTGTAAATACAACACATTAATTAAAAGAGACCATTTTTCTCCAGGGTTTTCTTTGAATAATTTGTGACTGCACTTGGAGACTCATTAGGAGGGTTTCATTAATTCAAACGGTTTTGATTGTAAACCAATATTCTTTCAGTTAAGTGTTGAATGACTGCAGGAAATGGTTTTAGTTGAACAGGAATATTTGCAACTGTAATGATTCCATGGCATGCAATTTCCAGTTTCTTTGTGTGCTTTGAAATTAGTGGAATATTTGATAGTATAGGCACAGGAGTGGCTGTGTGGTAAGTAGCTTGCTTACCAACCACATGGTTCTGGGTTCAGTCCCACTGCGTGGCACCTGGGTAAGTGTCTTCTACTATAGCCCCGGGCCGACCAAAGCCTTGTGAGTGGATTTGGTAGACGGAAACTGAAAGAAG
>NC_069010.1:8807985-8808844 GCF_001194135.2 Octopus bimaculoides
ATATATATATATATATATACACAAGGCAGTTTATTTAATCGACCCCGAAAGGATGAAAGGCAAAGTCTACCTTGGAGGAATTTGAACTCAGAACATTACGGCAGACGAAATACCGCTAAACATTTCGTCCGGCGTGCTAACGTTTCTTATTTCTTTATTGCCCACAAGGGGTTAAACATAGAGGAGACAAACAAGGACAGACAAAGGGATTTAGTTGATTACATCAACTCCCCAGTGCATAACTGGTACGTAATTTATCGACCCCGAAAAGATGAAAGGCAAAGTCGACCTCGGCGGAATTTGAACTCAGAATGTAACGGCAAACATATAGACATATGAACATATGCTGTTGTGTGTGTATGTCTAAATTGACGTGCACCAGTCAATGAAAACCGACCCATCATGGCCGTATGAAACCTTCTCTTTCAGCCACATAACACCATCATTTGTATTGCTTCACTTTTCCTCCAGTTTGTCTCTCCATCTTAACTCTTATAAACTCTTTATTATTTGAATAAAAAAACAGAAAAAAGTCCATTCCTCTTTCACAATTTTCTAACATAATGACTCGCATCACCAATATCCTGCATATTTTGCTGATAATTTGTGCAGCTTTTCCATCCAGGAAATGTCTCGTTATGATTTTCTAGAATTGCGTTGCAAAAATCTTTAATTCTTGATGTTAATCCTCTTCTTGCTTCTTTTTTTTTTGTTTTAGGCAGGGTTTTTATTTTATCCCCTCGATCCAATAATGACATCCGTAGCTGTTCATTCAACATTCAACTTGTTATGAAATTATTGTGAGATCTTCTCAATTCAACACCCTTTCGTCTGGTGGTATGGTGAGAAGCCTGCTTCC
>NC_069010.1:8809750-8810777 GCF_001194135.2 Octopus bimaculoides
TATATATATATATATATATATATATGTATCTGTACAAAAATGTATATAAATATACACGCACACACAGACACACAAACACACAAACAGCTCTATGTTTATATAAACTTTATCTGCATATTTTGAAGTAGGTCCACAAAATTCTTTTAAAGAGGAACGGTTCTGAAATGATTTCTAAATTGCTATCGCATTTTATGATCCGAGAAAGAAGTGGTGGGGGGAAGGGAAGAAGAAAAGGAAAGAACATGACAAATATGAGAAGCACAGTAGGATTCGAAACAATGGCAGCTGGAAGAGACTTGTGTCAAAGTTCATCAGAACCAGATGTAACTGGAGGCTAAACAATTGTAACACCAACTCCCAAAATACTCTGACCTTTTGACACTGCGCATCATAATGTGATGGAAGCAGGCACGTCTTAACGACCTTCTTTAATTCCTTTGAAACACATTCCGGTGTCTTCCTTAAGGAGATTGGTTATCTTGCAATGATGGCTTTTTTTTCTTTTTTGTCTTGCCTTTGGCAGTGAAAGGACACTCGGTCTTCTGTTTGTTGCTCTTTCGAAAAGGGAAACGGTTTCTGTGGAAATCGATTTTGAAAGGCGTTGAATCACCGATACGTGGGTGGGTAGGTATGTGCAGGTGTATGTGTATATGCGCATGTATGTGGGTCACACGTGTGTCTGTGTGTGTGAATATACAGAGTGTCCATAAAGTCCTTTTACAATATAAGTTTTAAAAGTATGGAAGTTGCAAAGATAATTTATGGACACGCTGTGTATATATATATACCCTATCATGGCTACTGAATAAGTGTCACATACCTTTACAGATATATATATATATATATATATATAAACAAGCTTTTGATGGTTTTATACATATTTCAAAATTATGATGCTCCATTATTTTATCCCACCCCTATATATATATTTTGTATTTGAAAAATTTGTCTCTCTCTCACCTTCTCTCTCTCTCTCTCACCTTCTCTCTCTCTCTCTCACCTTCTCTCTCTCTCTCTCACCTTCTCT
>NC_069010.1:8811691-8812999 GCF_001194135.2 Octopus bimaculoides
ATTTACTTGGAGAAAATAAATACATATAATAATATATATATATATATATATATATATATATTTTATTTGTTTCAGTCATTTGACTGTGGCCATGCTGGAGCACCGCCTTTAGTCGAACAAATTGCCCCCCACCACCACCACCACAGGACTTATTCTTTGTAAATCATACATACATATATATGTATGTATGTATGTATGTATGTATGTATAGTAAATCATTTATACATACAGAAAGACATATATATATATATATATAGGCAATTTTTAAACTGCATGTACATGCATGTGCACAAATCTATATCTATACATGTGTGTGTGTATAACTATGTAACTATTCACATGTACTTATGCTTACATCATATATTTATACACACACACACAGACACACAGACACAGATACACAAACACACACAATTAATGGTTTAAACAAAACAGAATACGCAAAGACGTTCACTTTTTAATCATTTTTGTAGTCACATTGAGGTCTTCTTTCTTGTCTACATGACCTTTCAGTCACTCGTTTAAAAGTGCATTATGATGTGATAAATAAACTATGGTCATATTTTTAACTGCTATTTTTCACTTCTGTCAAATGGTGAGTTATTGCAACTGAATAATGGACAATAATGAATGGCTGAAATCTTATGTGGGCAAGACAGAAGTCAACATCATCAGATAATGATTACAAATTGAATATCTATGTGTATTCACTGCTTTCTTTGAACTATTGATTATTTCTCCAATAACGGAAAGAATGAAATTTGTATGGTCTCGACTGGGTTTTCAGAAGTGAAAAGTAGTAATAGTAAGAATTGTCAGACTAACCAACCGCAAACATTATTAGTATATAAGCACATGAATGATTAATAGAATCATCAATCATTAATAGTGCAAAACTGGTGCCTGCTCGGATAACATAACCCCACTCCAAAAAAATTTAGTGGGGAAGAAATGTTTTGAAAACAAGCACGTGTATATGTATATATATATATATATATATATATATATATATATACACACACATATATGTATACATATATATACAAATAGATATATATGTATCGTTCAAATTTATAGAAAAACAAAGACTAAGACAGGTGTTGGAACAACAAATAAGTGTTTAGTTTAATGCTTGGGAAAAATGGAAAAGTCTTTAATGTTTCGATATGTATATATATAGAATTTTGTTTACAATTCTAAACAAAATTGTCCAACGAATGGAAACGTGAAACTCTGAGTTACAGTTTTTGTGATATTATTGGTGCTTTTTGATAAATTATATATATATATATATATATATATATATAT
>NC_069010.1:8813203-8813879 GCF_001194135.2 Octopus bimaculoides
TCGATATGTATATATATAGAATTTTGTTTACAATTCTAAACAAAATTGTCCAACGAATGGAAACGTGAAACTCTGAGTTACAGTTTTTGTGATATTATTGGTGCTTTTTGATAAATTATATATATATATATATATATATATATATCCAAATTATACATACACACACAAACTTGCAAATGCACACACAGGCATAGATACACATACACACATGCTCATGTACATGTACATGATATACATACATCATGCACATGCTCATTCATACGTAACTCCACTACCCACATGCATATATAGATACAATACCAATATATTCATGAACATATACTTATATGCTGCCCCTTCCTGCACACATACCCATACACACCACCCCCACACTCGTAAGCCCCTATATCATAATTTGGTGTAAGGTGATGCGTGCTTGGACTAGGGCAATTTATTGTATTTAAAATGTCTACTGCCATCAATATTAATACCAAAAGTATGATACATCCATGCAACAGAACCCCCCCCCCCAGCACTCTTATGTACATGTACGTGAAACCATGCATGCATAATTTGGCATAAAACCCATTCATTTAAAATGAATGCTGTAATTGAGTATTCACTTATTCTTCTGCCTACAGTTGTTGAGAAACTCAGCTTTTTTTTTTTTTTGAAGGTATTGATATTTGTCTTGCAT
>NC_069010.1:8814452-8815979 GCF_001194135.2 Octopus bimaculoides
ATATATATATATATATATATATATATATACACACACACATATATATATATATGCATGTATGTGTTTGTGTGTCTGTGTTTGTCCCCCCAACATCACTTGACAACCGATGCTGGTGTGTTTATGTCCCCATCACTTAGCGGTTCGGTAAAAAGAGACCAATAGAATAAGTACTAGGCTTCTAAAGAATAAGTCCTAGGGTCGATTTGCTCGACTAAAGGTGGTGCTCCAGCATTGCCACAGTCAAAATGACTGAAACAAGAATCAGAGTAAAAGAGTCAAGAGAGCTCAGAAAATATAAAAATTTCCCTAATGAAATTTATGGGGACATGGTGAACTGGAAAGAAAGGGGCAGTGACATCAAGAACTGTTGGAGGGGCCCCGCCAGAAAATGAAGAGGGAGCGATGATGTGAGGGAAGCACGACCAACCCAAATGTTCTACCTATTTTATATTCAAACTGGCCAGATCTATCCTTTCACACCTACCCTACAATGTCATTTTTAAAGTAAGCAGCCTCATCATCAAAATCGTCTTGAAGCTACAATATAAAGCATCATTAATTCAAAGCAATGTGAACAAATCGTACTTAAAGGTTTAATTAGTTCTGTATTTAATTAGATCATTATAATGTTTCTATTCTGTCATGGAAAGTCTTAGATTGGAAACTAAGGACTGGAGTTCTTATGAATGGTTGAGTTTCAAGTAGTGCTGCTGTGTAGCTAAAGTCCAATGCGGGAATCAAAACAATGAAAGAACACGATACTGAAATGATAATTAAGTCCCATTACATCAATGAATAAACAATGATATTAAAGAAAATTTATACTGCTTGAGATAATGACTGCCTAGTAATAAATTAATACACAAAAAAGCAAGAGACATAAATTGCTGATTACTGAAAGAAAGCTGATATGAGAATGTCCCCCCAAAAATAAAATATATAAATGAATGAAATACATTTCATGCTTCTTGATATAAAATAGCAAATAATTCTAGCTTTGTTGGAAATTTTAAGAAATTGATATGTCGCATAGATTTGAGAATGTGGTTGTTTTGATTGAAGGCTTGTCAGAGGAAATGGAGGGAGAATTTTGCAATATTGTGTTGAGGGATCAGACATGGGAATATTCTATGGTGCTGGATTTAAGATTGGTGGAATTGTAAACTATATACAAAATGTTTGGGGTTGAATTTAATGATTTTTTTTTTTTTATGTTTCGTTTTTTTTTTTTTTTCAGGAACAGCTTGATGCATTGGTCAACAGTCAATGGCATTGGAGAAGATTAAAGATTAAAGTTACAGGTAAGTAAAAGATAGGTGACATGGAGGATTGATAATGATTTGTGCTGGGTATCAAAATGCTGGTGGAGGCGCAATGGCCCAGTGGTTAGGGCAACAGACTCGCGGTCATAGGATCGTGGTTTCGATTCCCAGACCAGGCGTTGTGTGTGTTTATTGAGCGAAAACACCTAAAGCTCCATGAGGCTCTGGCAGGGGATGGTGGCGACCCCTGCTGTACTCTTTCATC
>NC_069010.1:8817383-8818023 GCF_001194135.2 Octopus bimaculoides
ACCTATATACATGAACGCATACATACACACACATGCACACATATACACACACAGACACACACAAACACACACACACTCATACATACTCGTACACACACATGAACACATACATAGACACACATGCACACAAACACATATACACACAGACAGACACATACACACACACACTCATACATATTCATACACACATGAACGCATACATACACACATATGCGCACAAACACACACACTCACACACAGACACACACTGCCTAACACACTGACATATGTGGGGATGCTTTGTTTACCTGTTTGCCAAGCTGTTCTTGGTCAGACTTCGAAGTTACAGACAGTCTGAATTGGTTTGTTTTATAAATGTCCGTGGAGGTTCTACTTACAGTATTCCGATTTTATTCGCTTTTCTAAGTATTTCACTTGAAACATCACAATGGAATATTCAGCCATACATACACATTTGTGTATGAGTGTGTATGTGGGTGTGTATGAGTGTGTGTGTGCATGTGTCTGTATGTGTGTGTGTATCATATTACATTGTCATGTTTAACATTTTACACACACACACACACACACACATGTGTGTATATATATTAAATATATATGTATATATATACATATATATATATATATATATATATATATA
>NC_069010.1:8819317-8819975 GCF_001194135.2 Octopus bimaculoides
ACACACACACATGTGTGTATATATATTAAATATATATGTATATATATACATATATAGGATGCTGGTGTGTTTACGTCCCCGTAACTTACCGGTTCAGCAAAAGAGGCCGATAGTAATTATTTTTTTAAAGACTGGTACTTATCCTATCGGTCTCTTTCACTGGACCACTAAGTTACAGGGATGTAAACAGACCAACACTGGTTATCAGGTGGTAGTGGTGCTCATGGCAGGAGACAAACACATACACACACATAAATGAGAAGCTTATTTTAGTTTTCTTCGATGAAATCCACCCACAAGGCTTTGCTTGGCCCTGGGCTACAGTAGAGGGCACTCGGCCAAGGTGTCTTACAGTGGGACTGAACTCAGAACCTTGAGGTTGAGAGCAAACTTTCTGCCACTCAGTCATGCTGGCGTTAGGAAGGGCATCCAGCTGTAGAAACTCTGCCAAAACTCTGCCAAATCAGATTGGAGCCTGGTGTAGCCATCTGGTTTCACCAGTCCTCAGTCAAATTGTCCAACCCATGCTAGCATGGAAAGCGGACGTTAAACGACGATGATGATGATGATGATATATGAGTATGCATGTATGTATATATGCAGGTGTGTATATATGTAGAATGCATATCAATGTGTAAAAATGTATTTGTTTGTATAT
>NC_069010.1:8820722-8821729 GCF_001194135.2 Octopus bimaculoides
TATATATATGTGTATGTGTTTGTATGTCTCTGTTTGTCCCCACCAACATCATTTGACAACCGATGCTGGTGTGTTTACGTTCCCGTAACTTAGTGGTTCTGCAAAAAGAGACCGATAGAATAAGTACTAGGCTTCCAAAGAATAAGTCCTGGGGTCGATTTGCTTGACTAAAGGTGGTGCTCCAGCATGGCCACAGTCAAATGCCTGAAACAAATAAAAACAATAAATGAATAAAATAAAATAAAAGAGTTTAGTATTTATTTCATAAGTACAAGCCGTCCAGATAGTCCTTACAGAAAGGTTTCAAATTTGGGGCCAGGGCCAGTAAATTCTGGGGTTGAGAAGGGGATAAAACGATTACATCGATCCAAGTCCATCATCATCATCATCACTTAACGTCCATTGTCCATGCTGGCATGGGTTGGACGGTTTGACTATATTGGCAAGCTGGAAGGCTGCTCCAGGCTCCAGTCTGATTTGGCATGGTTTTCTACAGCTGGATGCCCTTCCTAACACCAACCACTCCAGATGCCATTTGCGTGACACCAGTATCAGGGATTCAAATTTTCCATAGTCAATTAATCTGAAAGAAAAACCAAAAAACGATGATAATAATAAAGCAAAAATGGTTATTGTTTTTAAGAAAAAAATCACCAAATTCAAAAGTAAAAAAAAAATATGCATAAAATTAGCGGCTGTGTGGTAAGTAGCTTGCTTACCAACCACATGGTTCCGGGTTCAGTCCCACTGCGTTGCACCTTGGGCAAGTGTCTTCTACTATAGCCTCGGGCCGACCAAAGCCTTGTGAGTGGATTTGGTAGACGGAAACTGAAAGAAGCCCGGTCGTATATATGTATATATATATGTATGTGTGTGTGTGTGTTTGTCCCCCCAACATCGCTTGACAACCGATGCTGGTGTGTTTACGTCCACTGTGAGTGTCGCGTTGCTCTGCAACAACTTTGCCGTCCCGGGTCGACCTTGAGGGGCTGCATCACAACGAAGTC
>NC_069010.1:8822394-8823138 GCF_001194135.2 Octopus bimaculoides
TATTTTGTGTAAATACCCCAGACGTTTTGCGATGTATTTTTTTTTCATTGTTGTCCCCACTTTTGTTTTTTTTCTGCTTTGTTTTCGCCCCCCCCTCGAAAAGAAAAACTCTACATTTGTATTTTGTCCCCTCTATGTTGAGCCCTGTGTGGCTAATAAAGAAACATATCTATCTATCTATCTATCTATCTATCTTTGTCCATCTATCTATCTATCTATCCATCCATCCATCTATCCACCTATCTATCTATTTATCTATCTTTGTCCATCTATCTATCCATCCATCCATCCATCCATCTATCCACCTATCTATCTATCCATCTATTTTCATTCCCTTTCACTCCATCTCTTTCCTTCTCTCCTCCTTTGCTACACATATCTATTAATTCCATTCTGCAGCATTGTATCTTTTCCTTCAACAACTTTCATTCATTATATTAACAGAATTATTAACAGAAACCATTCTTTTTATCTTTTTCTTCATTATCTAACTACTACTTTCCTGCCTATCTACCTTGCATCCATATTTTGCACTCTTTGGTT
Organism: Octopus bimaculoides; assembly: GCF_001194135.2. Classification (NCBI taxonomy): domain Eukaryota; kingdom Metazoa; phylum Mollusca; class Cephalopoda; order Octopoda; family Octopodidae; genus Octopus; species Octopus bimaculoides. The sequence continues at coordinate 8,822,938 of NC_069010.1, forward strand.
TGTCTATTGATTCCTAAATGTCAGATATTGTCAAAGAGAAATACAGATTGTTTTTTTTCCTTCAGTTGGTGATTATCAATTATTTTTTTTTTTCCTTTTCGCAGTGACCTAATCAAACATTAGTCAATATTTTCTAATCACCATGCAAGAGGATTTAATTATAAGTGAATAAGAAAAAAAAGCGAAAATATACAAAAAGAA
>NC_069010.1:8823148-8825045 GCF_001194135.2 Octopus bimaculoides
TATATACACACACACACATATAGTACAAATATATCAATGTATACTATATATACTTATACATATCTATCTATATATCAGTGTGTATATATGTATATGTATGTACATATGTTTGTGTGTGTACATGTATGTATGTATATATATATATATATATATACACACACATATATATAAATGTATATGTGTGTGTGGGTGTGTATATGTATATGCATGTATGTATATGTATATATATACATGTATTAATTCATAGTTCGCTGATTCAATACAATGTTCCTAAATAAGATAGAGGCAGCATAGGTGCAGATGTCAAGGACGAAGAGGAAAATAGGATTAAGCTAAGCGAATTATCAAGCACAACAGAAGGTTGTATCTCTGATAATGAAGCAATTACCAACACACACGAACACACATATACCTACATAATGCCACATGTGCAATATATGCATGTGTATATATATATATATATATACACATGCGGGTGACACGTAAAAGCACCCACTACACTCTCTGAGTGGTTGGCGTTAGGAAGGGCATCCAGCTGTAGAAACTCTGCCAAATTAGATTGGAGTCTGGTGTAGCCATCCGGTTGCACCAGTCCTCAGTCAAATCGTCCAACCCATGCTAGCATGGAAAGCGGACGTTAAACGATGATGATGATGATGATGATATATATATATATATATATATATAACATTATTAATATATATGTATATATATATGCTTGTATATAATGCATATGCATTACATATATATATATATATATATATATATATATATATATATATATATATATATATATATATATATATATATATATATATATATATATATATATGTATATGCATATGTTTGTATATAATGCATATGCATATATAGGAATAATATACAATATATATGATATATTTATGTATGTCTGTATGTGTGTGTGTGTGTGTGCACGCGCGTTTGTGTTTATGTGCGTATGTATGTACATATCTGTGTAGATTGATAAAAATATATACATGTATGAATATAATACAGGTGTATTAATAAGAGAATGTGATCTGAATTCAGATAAATATTTCTCCAAATTCTGATTGCCTTTTATCAATATATAAAATCTGTAAATTATTACAAACAATCAATACATTATATGCATACATATATACATACACAGGTGCACAATTTTTTTTTTTTTTTTTTTTTTCTGTCTTGCAAATATTTGGTGACCCTGTCAGTGCAGATGCCATTTAAAAGCACCCAGTCCACTCTGTAAAGTGGTTGGTGTTCGAAGGGGCATTCAGCTGTAAAAAACCTTGGCAAAACTGATCTCACCTAAGCTTGTGGTACATAAAAAGCACTACTCACCTCACCTGGGCTTGGGCCACGTAAAAAGCAGAAAGTCCACTTTGCTGAGTGGTTGGTGTTCGAAGGGGCATCCAGCTGTAAAAATCCTATTAAAACAGTTACAGAAGTTTGGTGTAGCCATCTGGGTAGGGTGGGGAGGCAGTCGATTAGATGAACCCCAGTATGCAACTGGTACTTAGTTTATCGAGCCCGAAAGGATGAAAGGCAAGTCGACTTCGGCGGAATTTGAACTCAGAACGTGAAGACAGATGAGCATATCTGTCCGGCGTGCTAACGTTCCCGCCAGCTCACCACCTTGGAAAGTAGGTACATTAAATAAGAAAACGAATATTGGTAGTGTTTAGAAGTCAGTATAAACAATGCAGTCAAATAAAATTTACCTGCATTCAGAAGGGAACTGACAGCTGGAGGTATAAACATCAAACCAAGAGATAATTTTGAAGAACGGTTATTTTCAAATAGGGTTTAACAGTCAGATACCCTTCAGATGCATAAACTGTATTGAGGTCAATGCATCTACCTAAGGGGCAGATTCTTATAAGCATGACCCTAC
>NC_069010.1:8825055-8825378 GCF_001194135.2 Octopus bimaculoides
TTCAGATGCATAAACTGTATTGAGGTCAATGCATCTACCTAAGGGGCAGATTCTTATAAGCATGACCCTACTAATTTTTTTTTTTTTTTTTAAATAAATTAAACAACATCCACATAGTTAACATTCGTGCATTTATTAATATATCCACATACCAGACAGAGACAAACGTTAATGCACATTATAGCATATGTAAGTATAAGTATGTACTATATGACTAAACTCTTACAGAAACATATACATCATACAAGCAGACAGTAGATTAATGTACAAGCAGGAATATATACACATGTATCTAGAGACATGGCTACTTATATGCATATATG
>NC_069010.1:8825478-8825891 GCF_001194135.2 Octopus bimaculoides
TGTGTGTGTGTGTGTGTGTGTGTGTGCGTGCGTGACAGTGTTTGTGTGAGTGTCTATGTATGCAGACATGTATGTATGTATGTATGGATGGATAGATAAAGAGAGAGAGATGGAGAGAAAGAGATAGACAGATATACAGATGAGCAGACACAAAGTCAGACTGGAGACAGGCAGATAGATAAATAGATAAATAGATAGATAGATAGATGGATAGATAGGCGCAGGAGAGGCTGTGTGGTAAGTAGCTTGCTTACAAACCAATCACATGGTTCCGGTTTCAGTCCCACTCCATGGCACCTTGGGCAAGTGTCTTCTACTATAGCCTCGGGCCAACCAAAGCCTTGTAAATAGATTTGGTAGACGGAAACTGAAAGAAGCCCATCGTGTATATATATATATATATATATATATAT
>NC_069010.1:8828141-8829349 GCF_001194135.2 Octopus bimaculoides
TATATATTTATATATATATATATATATATATATTTACATATTAAAGATATATAATATATATGTACATATATATAGTATATAATATATACATCCATACACACACACACACACACACATATATATATATGTATCCAGCATCTTTCCCCATGAATATAATATGAGACACAATGTCACAAATAAGATGTACAACAACAAAAACAACAACAATAGAACACACACACACACACCCACACACGTGACCAGCTATCCCATGAAGCAACACAATACCCTCTATTACACAATCACAGCACAAACAACTCTCCCACTTCTACATGTGGGTGGGAGCATGAGGGAGAGAGGGGGGGAGAAAACGACAGTGGTGGAAGGAGGAGTAAGAGGAGGAATAAGAGAAGGACAAAGGAGAGGTGGGTATGAAGAGGAAGGCAGGGGGAAGGAAGTGAGGAATGAGAGGGGAGGCAAGCTAACACCCAGGGGCAATATGGAAGTGGAGGCGGTGTTGTTATTCTCCCTGTTGGTGGCGGTGGCAGTGGTGGTGGTTTTGGTGGTAGTGTTAAGGTTGTTGTTGTTGCTGTTGTTGATGATGGTGGTGGTGGTGGTGGTGGTAGTAGTATTGATGGTGGTGGTGGTGGTTTTTCTCAGAGCTAGGTCAGCCCAGGTGGAGTAGAACTACCACCGAAAGCATGCCAGGTCCCGGCCATTGCCGCCAGGAGGCCCAACACTCAAAAGGAACTCAGCCAGCACTTTGCCCCCCGTGAGGCCCAATGCTCAAACAGTGCCCCTTACGTCACACCAGCATGGGTGCCAGTTACATGACCCCAACATCAGCCATGACTAAGATTTCACTTGGCTTAAACGGGTCTTCTATTGAAAAGACCTCGGGTGAAGGAGACGGTAATGTGTGGCTGAGTTTTAGAGTTCATTTAACTATAGGTGTGAATTTCTATGTCGAGAAGTACTCTCCAAACCAATAAGTCCAACAGAATGGATATTTCAAATGCATCGGCAGCAGTTGAATGCAGGTTAAGATCAGAACTAGTTTATACCGAAAATTATACAGAATCATTGATATACGATAATATGATGTGACTCTGGAGGGTTAAATTGTGGAAGAATTTGAGATAACGGTGAAAATAGTGAAGGCAGAGGAAGTGAAAGACACACACACACATATATATACATATATATTTATTGATATATATATATATATA
>NC_069010.1:8831669-8832711 GCF_001194135.2 Octopus bimaculoides
CCAACGCCAACCATCTGCGCTCTTCACCAACACAAGAACTTATCTATTATACACATCCTTCCCTACATACATATACATATACATACATATACACATAAATACATAAATATATTTGCATATATGTATACAGAGGTATATATACATATATATATATACATAATATACATATATATATATATCTATATATGTATATATATATATATATATATATTCACAAGGACTCCAGCCTCATCAACTGGTATACACAGCAGAATTCTGTGGACAGAGGCTTCGCTTTGAATTTGGAAATTCTTTTGGGAGAGAATATAAAGACATTGTACTGCTATCATGCAATATATTGATACAAATATATATACACACATGGATGCACATATATATATATATATATATATATACACACACACACATAGAAAAGGATTGATGTGTGTTTGTGTCTGTTTTACCATTTATGTTTTATATAACCATCGTTTAAAGATGTGTATATGTGCATGCATATACAAATATGTGTGTATCATAAGCATGTATGTATATGTACAAACACACACACACACACACACACACTCGTATATAGTTGAGAGAGAGTATATGTGGGAAAGGAGCACATGCATGTTTACATATAGTTAATGACCTAAACGTGTATACACACACACACACACACACACATACAGATAGAGTGTGTATATATATATATATATATAGATAGATAGATACATAGATAGATAGATAGATAGATAGACAGACAGATATAGATATACATACACATATACACACACCCACATACACACACATAGAAACTTATATATGTATGTAACACATATTTGATACAAATATATTTGGTTCATATATGTGTATATATATGTATATATATATATATAAATATATATATGTATGGATGTATATATGTGTGTATGTGTGTGCCTATACATATATGTATATATATAAATATGCATTTATATATGTATGTAAATATAAAGATATATATATATATATGTATATATATATATATATATATATATATATATATATATATATATATATATAT
>NC_069010.1:8833272-8835403 GCF_001194135.2 Octopus bimaculoides
TATATATATATATATATATATATATATATATATATATACACACACATATACACACAAACGACTGTATATGATATATATATGTATATATATAAAAATATATACATACACATACATATATATATATATACAAACATACATGCATGCATACATACATACACTCACACACACATGAGAGAGAGAAAGACAGATTAAGACTGAGAAATATGTAGACAGACAGATTTATATATGTATATGTGTGTCTATATATATATATGTATGTATATATATATACAAATATATAATTGCATGTGTATATATATGTGTGCGTGTGTATGGATGGATGGATGGATGGGTGGATATATATATAGAGAGCAAGAGGGAGAAAGAGAGAGAGACAAACAGACAGACAGACAGCTATATAGTTAGCCAGCAAGTTTGCAAGATAGACACAGAAACATGGGGTGAGAGAGAGATAGATAGATACACAGACAAACAGACAGATAGGCAGAAAGATAGCTAGCTAGATAGATAGATAGATAGAAAGTTAGATAGATAGATAGATAGATAGGGAGAGACATAGGTAGTTAGATTGACAAATAGACAGACAGACAGACAGACAGACAGAGATGCAAAGAAAGATGGATAGATAAATAGATAGGTGGAGACATACACAGAGAGAGAGACAATAAAAGGCCCACAATGATTCCAAAATGACACCACAATCAAATATTATTCTCCGATGACCAGCTTAGCCATCGTCTGACAATGTGTAAACTGGGCAAAACTTTGAAGTCACTGTCAACAATATTCTTGTTTAGGAATAATAAACTCGTCCTTTACAAAAGAATAAAAGCAACCAATCAAGTTAATGTGGAATTGTCTTTTATTACATCTGAATATAAAAACAAACATTAATATATATATATATATATAATGGACCCCGAAAGCATGAAAGGCGAAGTCGACCTCGGCGGAATTTGAACCCAGAATGTAACGGCGGATGAAATACCGCTAAGCATTTCGCCCGACGTGCTAACGTTTCTGCCAGCTCACCGCCTTCATATGGTAGGCTTCTTTCAGTTTCCGTCTACCAAAGGCTCCACTCACAAGGCTAGAGTAGAAGATATTTTACCCAAAATGCCATGCAGTGGAACTGAACCCAGGACCATGTGGTTGGGAGAAGCAGGTTTCTTACCACACAGACACACCTGAGCCTGTTGTTGTTGGCACTCCGTCGCTTACGATGTCGAGGGTTCCAGTTGATCCGATCGAGGAACAGCCTGCTCGTGAAATTAACGTGCAAGTGGCTGAGCACTCCACAGACACGTGTAACCCTTAACGTAGTTCTCGGGGATATTCAGCGTGACACAGAGTGTGACAAGGCTGACCCTTTGAATTACAGGCACAACAGAAACAGGAAGTAAGAGCGAGAGAAAGTTGTGGTGAAAGAGTACAGCAGGGTTCGCCACCATCCCTTGCTGGAGCCTCGGGGAGCTTTTTAGGTGTTTTCGCTCAATAAACACTCACAACACCCAGTCTGGGGATTGAAACCGCGATCCTATGACCACGAGTCCGCTGCCCTAACCACTGGGCCATTGTGCCTCCTCACCTGAGGTTATATGTGGATGAAGACAGACCAACCAATCAATGAAACAATAAATAAATAAATAAATAAATAAATAAATACATAAATAAATAAATAAATAAACAAGTCAATACATTTTGTGATTATAGAGAATATCTCATTTATTATAAATGATAAACGAGCAGATTTAACGAGACTTTACAAAGCACATAATTAGATGGGGAAATGGGGACAAAGGCATCTTTCATTCTTACTCGCTTGCTCTCTTTTTATACACCCAGTCTCCCATGCGCATTCTCTCATAGTTTACATACATTCTGACACATATATACCTTCATATACACACCAACTTTCTCCCTTTCGTTTTTCACAGTATCACATCTATAGGTTTAGGTTTTGTCCAAGCTCAGAAAAGAACGAAGAGAGTATAGTGAGATAGTTACATAAACACATATATACACACACACATTATACGTGTGTGTGTGTGTATGTATATACACATATATGTACATGTAGATGCACTTGTGTGTGTGTGTGTGTGTGTGTGTGTGTGTGTGTGTGTGTGTG
>NC_069010.1:8835413-8835780 GCF_001194135.2 Octopus bimaculoides
TATTTATTTATATGTGTGCATATATGTGTGTATATATAAATATTTATGTGGCTGTGTAAATTATGTGTATGTATGTGTGTGCATGTGTCATTGCTGTGGCCCTGGAGGAACCAAATGACCATATGATCTATATGTACATATATATATATATATATATATCATCATCATCATCATCATCGTTTAACGGCCGCTTTCCATGCTAGCATGGGTTGGACGATTTGACTGAGGACTGGTGAAACCGGATGGCAACACCAGGCTCCAGTCTGATTTGGCAGAGTTTCTACAGCTGCATGCCCTTCATATATATATATATATATGTGTGTGTGTGTGTGTGTGTGTATGTATATATATATATATATATATATAT
>NC_069010.1:8836255-8838626 GCF_001194135.2 Octopus bimaculoides
GTGTACATGGATAAATAACGCAATATTGTTAAATTGAAGACGGTGATGGTGATGCTGGTAGTGGTAGTAGTGGTGGTGGTGGTGGTGATTGTAGAAGTGGTACCTGTTGTAGAAACGGTGGTTAAGTCGCTGTGATGTTTGCAGTGGTGGTGGTGGTGGTGGTGGTGGTGGTGGTGGTAGTAGTAGTATTGCCAGCAGTGCTAACACCACAGTTCATTGTAGAGGTGGTGGTTGTGGTGGTGGTGGTGGCAGTGGTAGTAATGGATAAGGTGTTGATAGTAGTAGTAGTAGTAGTAGTAGTAGTAGTAGTAGTGGTTATACCAATGACTAGTAATGGTTGTCACAATAGTAGAGATGTCATAATGGGTGGTAGTGGTAGCAGTAGTGGTAGTGGTAGTGGTCACAGTCCTAGTAGTAGTAGTATTAGTAGTAGTGCCATGTGATAGTAATAGCGCAGGTTGCAGTGGTGGATGGTAGTGATGGGTGTCCTCGCTGTCACCGTCATCGCAGTCGCTGAGAGGCTACCGTCATCATCGTGTCGTACACAAAGCCACGCGTCGCACTGAAATGTGAAATGGCAGCAGCATACAACAGATGAACGGCTTCGTGGAGACCTGCGGAAAGTTAGTGGAGAAGGGGTCAGGCAAAGACGGCTGTGGCCATCTGGTCACTGCGTGCACCACCCTGCGCTGGAAGCATCCGAAATTAGTCTTGCAGGAAGCCACTTCATGGAAAAATGTTATCAGACGTACTTTGACCAATTTGACATTTGCAACAACCTGGTCACTGCATGTGCCACCCTGGTCTGGAAGGAAATTTGGTGGGATCCCAGTGTTCAACTGGTACTTATTTTATCGACCCTCACCGAAAGGATGAAAGGCAAAGTCAACCTCGGTGGAATTTGAACTGTTACCAGCTGCCATATGCCAAAAATAAAGCTGAATAAGTATGAATGAAAACTCAGCCACTGAAAAGCTTAGTGCAACAGACCAGAAACAAATGTTGTAATTTGTAATCAAAGCCAATCTTTTTCCATTTTCTTGTTCTATATATGTGTGTGTGTGTGTGTGTGTGTGTGTGTGTAAATTTAATTTTCTTAAATATTAATAAAAATATATTCATATGTGGGAGAATATACGAAAAAACAACAACAGACGAGGACAGGTGGTGTAAACAACAAAAGGATGTATTAGTATGACGCTCGGGAATACGGAAAGTCTTTGACGTTTCGAGCTACGCTCTTCAACAGAAAGAATACGGAGACAAGGAGAAAAACAGGGAGAAAAAAAATTGAATAGTGTTCGGTCAACGGTCAATCAAAATATATTCATACACCTATTGAGTTCTATATTTTTCTATTTGCATTATCAAACTTATATATGTGTGTGTGTGTGTGTTTATGTGTGTGTGTGTATATATATATATATATATATATATATATATATATATACTACTTAGTCTACTAGAAATGGCAGCTAGTCCAATCAGCCCTCAAATCACATCATGTAAGGGGAGGAAGCAGTGATGTGGGGAGGAGGTCACCACATGTATGAAAAATGGCTACTTACTGATCTATCATAGATCTATTCGAGTGTTATTGATCTGGGGTTAAAGAACCTCATTAACGGTCGTCACCACCACCAACAAAAACAGAAACAAAAATACTACTATGGCATCCACCACCAACACTATCATTACCATCATCATCATCGTCGTCATTATCACCAAACAAGGAATCTCAAGCAATCTGCAAGAAATAGTAGTCAAGTTTTCCCTCAAATTGCACACAAACATATACAAGCGAACACACACACACACACACACACACACACACACACACATGCATGTGTGCAGGCATTAATGTCTTGGAAAACGTAAAACAAAACAAAGGACACATTAGGTAATAGAATCCTAGATAGACAAGGCCAAAGGTAAAAACAAAAGAAAAAATAAATAAAAATAGATGAGATGGTCACATGGCTGGAATGCCTTTTGATCATAGGTCTGCTGTTCAATTCAGGTCAGGACTGACCTAGGGTTAAACAATAATGGCAACAACAACAACAACATTGCTTAATCACCCTATCAAACAAGAACAACTCTCAACACCATCATCACCACCACCACCACCATCATCATCAAAACCACTACAAACACCACCACTTCTATCAACACTACCATTACTACAATCATCATCAGCAACACCACCACCACCGCCGCCACCATCAATGAAGATCACTACCAGACATTGCCATCAACGCCAGCCCCTCAAACCAACAACTCTCTGGACCTTACCATTTCCAAAGGCAACACCATTGTCAACTCTGCGAAACCAAAGGGACAGGACACACCATGGGACTGCTTTCGCCCC
>NC_069010.1:8839814-8841126 GCF_001194135.2 Octopus bimaculoides
TGGCCAAAAGTCGCCCGACAGTAAACCAAAATTCCATAGATACTATCTGTAATTCTGTATTACCTCGAATGGAAAAAATGGTGTCGCTGAAGAAGAACTAAAGTTTGGACAATTTTCATGATGTTTGATGCTCAGATGCTTTTATTAAATTCATTCAGTTGTTAAACATAAATAAATCTTAGAATTAAAAGGTTTTGATTTACTGTCTGGTGACTTTTGGCCAACCCTGTATGTATATTTATTTGTACATATATATGTGTATATGTGTGTGTAATAGTGGTTACTCTTTTACTCTTTTACTTGTTTCAGTCATTTGACTGCGGCCATGCTGGAGCACCACCTTCTTTTAGTCGAGCAAATCAACCCCCGAGACTTAGTCTTTGTAATGCCTAGTACTTATTCTATCAGTCTCTCATTTTGAATTGGTGTGCATTGGTGCATAAAGTGCATTTATGTGGGCGGCGGCATCATCATCATCATCATCATCATCATCATCATCATCGTTTAACGTCCGCTTTTCATGCTAGCATGGGTTGGACGATTTAACTGAGGACTGGTGAAACCGGATGGCTACACCAGGCTCCAATCTGATCAGGCAAAGTTTCTACAGCTGGATGCCCTTCCTAATGCCAACCACTCCGAGAGTGTAGTGGGTGCTTTTATGTGCCACTGGCACGAGGGCCAGTCATGTGGTACTGCCACGCTCAAATGGTGTATTTTATGTACCACCTGCACAGGAACCAGTCCAGCGGCACTGGCAACGGCCACGCTCGAATGTCTTTTCACGTGCCAGTAAGGCGACGCTGGTAATGATCATGCTCAAATAGTGCTTTTTTACATGCCAATGGCACGGAAGCCAGTCAGCTGCTCTGGCAGCGATCACGCTTGGCTGGAGCTCTTTGTGCTCCACTGGCACGGGTGCCAGTCATCAAATTTGATTCGATTTCGATTTCACTTGCCTCAACAGGTCTCCGCAAGCAGAATTTAGTGTCCAATGAAGGAAAGGTATGCATAAGTGGGCTGGTTACACCCCTGGCATAGGCCATGGGTTATGCTCTCACTTGGCTTGCCGGGTCTTCTCACGCACAGCACATTTCCAAAGGTCTCGGTCAGAAGTCATTGCCTTGGTGAGGCCTCATGTTCGAAGGTTATGCTTCACCACTTCATCCCAGGTCTTCTTGGATCTACCTCTTCCACAGGTTTCCTCAACCGCTAGGGTGTGGCACTTTTTTCACACAGCTATCCTCGCCCATTCTTGCCACATGTCCATACCAGCGCAATAGTCTCTCTTGCACATCACATCTGATGCTTC
>NC_069010.1:8841603-8846736 GCF_001194135.2 Octopus bimaculoides
AGAACAGAATTTGCTCACGGGATGGGAGCAAAACCAGTTCCAATTTGTTCTACAAAGCAGGTCGATTTTTTTTTTCGATCTTAAAATCAAAATCAAACACAGATATAAAAAGAATCATTATTATTATTATTATTATTATCATCATTATTATCAAGTGGAGTGGCTGTGTGGTAAGTAGCTTGCTTACCAACCACATGGTTCCGGGTTCAGTCCCACTGCGTGGCACCTTGGGCAAGTGTCTTCTATAGCCTCGGGCCGACCAAAGCCTTGTGAGTGGATTTGGTAGACAGAAACTGAAAGAAGCCCGTCATATATATGTATATATATGTGTGTGTGTGTTGTGTGTAAACACAAATCGTCCTAACGGTTCCAAGAAACAATCAGATCATTACTTCATGTTTGTATTTGGTTTGTAAGATTCTTTATGTGAATTCCTGTGTTGAAACAAATTTTTATGTTGGGAGGGTCATAATAATAACACACACACACTGGTTCGATTTCACTTCTTTGTTGTTAGTCAATCAGTTAAACATCAAACTAACTAATCGATCGTTTGTTTTAAGTCATGAACAGCAACGAAAGAACTTAGACTAACAAACAACCAATTGATTGTTTAAAACAACAAATTAAACAAACAAACAATCAATTAGTTCACTAGATATTTAATCAACTGACCAACAATAAAGATGTGGAATTGAACTTGTCATTGTTATTGGTGTAACGACTCTCAATACAAATTACAAACAATAAATTAAATATATATATATATATATATATATATATATATATATATGAGTTGATCTGAGAGCAACAGAGGAAGTTACTAAATCATTGAAAAGGTCATGAACAGCAATGAAAGAACTTTGACTAACAAAGAAGTGAAAGTGGACCTGTGCGTGTGTTATCATTATTATTATTATTATTATTAATGTTAAGACCCTCCCAAAACACAACAAAACAAAGCCATTAGAAATTCTTTGACTTACCAGTGATGTTTCCGTGTTTTGATTCCAAACTTCACCCCACACTCCAGACAATTTTCACCGTCACACCATGGAGGTTCTTTAGACAACATGTCTGGCAAAAGGGAACAAAGAATACAGCGTAAAGTTACTTAAGTCACCTTCTGGAGGCATATCAACTCATAGGGGCCGGTTTAAATTTGTTTCTGGTAACGTTAAGTGTATGCAAATAAGGCTCCTATTTCATTAAATATAAATTTACTTATGCCATAGGTCTCTTTATTTCACACTTTTAAAAAAAATACACGCGAAGACACGACCCATGTTATATTCCCCATTCATGTTGCAACCACATCTGGGGCAAAACTAGTCGGTATGCAGCACTTACTCGGTATTACCTGTATCATTAGGGTCTGGTTGACTCCATTACCCTTCGTAACCTTTATATATGTATATATATATATATATATATCATCATCATCATCATCGTTTAACGTCCGCTTTCCATGCTAGCATGGGTTGGACGATTTGACTGAGGACTGGTGAAACCGGATGGCAACACCAGGCTCCAATCCAATCTGGCAGAGTTTCTACAGCTGGATGCCCTTCCTAACGCCAACCACTCAGAGAGTGTAGTGGGTGCTTTTACGTGTCACCCGCACGAAGGCCAGTCAGGCGGTACTGGCAACGGCCACGCTCAAAATGGTGTATTTTATGTGCCACCCACACAAGAGCCAGTCCAGGGGCACTGGCAACGGTCTTGCTCGAAAATCCTACGAAGGCCAGTCAGACGGTACTGACAATGGTCACGCTCCGGTACTGGCAACGGTCACGCTCTATATATATATATATATATATATATATATCCATGATAAAAACTTGATGAAAGTCAGAGAAGTTGGGGCATAAAAACTCACCGAGTAATTTAAATATAAGTTGCTTGGATGCGACCGTAGCATTGAAAATACTGCAGCCGTGTTTGTTGGTTAAACCGAGGCAGGCGTTGGCCCGAACCAGGGCCCTACACAGGGGACCGTTACCATTGAGATACGCCAAGAGGAGAGCTGAAACAGAGGCAAGAGAACAAATGAGAAAAAAAGAGTAAAAGAGTAAAAAGAGAATAAGAAGAATTTGAAGAAGAAGAAGAAGAATGATTTTTTTAATTGGTCACATGGGCTAAAGACATGGAGGACAATATCGAAGGTCAAGTACAGCACAAAAAATTATTTAAAAAATTTACAAAAACATGTGGGGGTTAACATCAATCAAGGGGAGATACTGCCACATTAAAGGATATAACAGAGGATATACAACAGGTATTAGTGAAATAAATAAATAATAAATAAGTAAATAGAATCCCCCAATAGCAGGGCAGTCCACTTAGGATAATCCACAATAATAATAATAATAATAATAATAATAATAATAATAATAATAATAATAATGGTGATAATCCTCTCACCGCTGTTTCCTTCCATGTCTGGTGCGTCGATCGGATAATCAGGCATTGCTTCTCGAAACAACTCAAAGATTGCTGCTGCGTTATCTTTCCCATATTGGCAGAGGATGTGTAAAGGGTTCTGACCCCTAAATTTCAATGACAAAATTGCAAAAACACACGTTAAATTCAAGAAATATTCTCACCGCTAATTACGAAACAATATATATATATATATATATATAGATTTAATCAAAAGATTAAATGTGGTACTTAAAATGTTTGAGGCACCAGAATTTGGTAGGATAAAAACCAAAAACAAAATCAAGAGATTTGGTGAATAAAATTTGAAGTTAAGCAACAAAAATTCAATAGGTTATAGCTATAACCTATTGAATTTTTGTTGCTTATCTTCAAATATATATATGTATATATATATATATATATATATATATATATATATATATATATATATATATATATATATATATATACTACATATAATATTTGTAAACAAAGCAGGAAAGCTTTGTAAGTTACAGAGAGAAAGTGACTTACTTTCCATTGGGTACTTCGGCCTCGATGGTCGACTCCGTCAGCAGACATCGTATCGTGTGCATGTTGCCGTGGGCAACAGCAATGTGTAAGGCTGAAAATGGCAATGGTAGAATAAAGAGGATTATACAGGTGGTAGTGGAGTAGCAATGAGTGATGAATGGCGAATAGTGAATGGTGACTGATGAGTGATGACTGGCGAGTGACGAAAGATGGGTGATGAATGGTGAATGGCAATGACTGACAGGCGATTCAAGGTGATGAATGACCTGTGACGAGTGATGGACAATGAATGACAGGGGAGTTTCAGATGATTAACCAATGACGAATGGTGATGAATTATTAAAGGTGATGAATCATGAATGATGGTAATGAATGTGATGACCAGTGAATAATGATGATGATGGGTGACAGATGATCAACCAGCGATGCATGATGGGTGATGAATGGTGGATAACAAGCGGTGAATGATGAGTGATGGGTAATTAATGGTGACGATTGATTGCAGGCGATGAACGGGTGACAAGTAATGTGTGGTGGTGGTGGTGATGGTGGTTGGCGGTGGTGGTAGTGGTGGTGGTGTTGGTGGAGCTGGTATGGTCGTGTTAGTGTGATGATGGTGGTGGAGCTGGTACGGTCATGTTAGTGTGATGGTGGTGGTGGTGGTGGTTGTAGTGGCAGTGGTGATCGCAGTGATGACAGCAGTGGCGGTGGTATGGTGATAGTAGTGGTGGTGGTGATGGTGGTGGTGATGGTGAAGGCCTTAGAGCTAGCAACGCCCACACCTACCATTGTTTTGGTTTTCATCGACAGCATTAATCTCAACACCATTTTCAAGGAGAGCAGTGACTAGACTGGCGTTATCGTTCATCGACGACAGATGCAGGGCTGATTCTCCATGCAATGTACGTTCGTTCACATCGGCACCAGCCAGGATCTGCAAAAAAAAAGACCATTATTATACATACATACATACATACATATATACATACATACAACCCATTGCCTAAATACCATTCTTGAGAAATTAGGCTTCGCAAAACCAGAAAGGAGAAAGTTAATTCAAAGACTACAGATCCAATCCATCACTGGAACTGTCAAAATCTGTAAAACATTCCAGGCCCAAAGCTATGGTAGAAGACACTTGCCCAAGGTGCCATGCAGTGGGACTGAACCCAGAACCATGTGGTTGGTAAGCAAGCTACTTACCACACAGCCATGCCTGTGCCTATATATATATATAGGGGGCAGCCATCATATACATATGTGTATATGTGTGCATATATGTATGTGTGTGTATAAATATATATACACACACACACACACATAATTATATACGGCGAGCTGGCAGAAACGTTAGCACGCCAGGCGAAATGCTAAGCGGTATTTCGTCTGCCGCTACGTTCTGAGTTCAAATTCCGGCGAGGTCGACTTTGCCTTTCATCCTTTCGGGGTCGATTAAATAAGTACCAGTTATGCACTGGGATCGATGTAATCGACTTAATCCGTTTGTCCCCTCTGTGTGTAGCCCCTTGTGGGTAGTAAAGAAATAACACACATAATTATATACACGTATGTATGTATGTATACTCACCAGATTGCGTGTTATAATTTCGGAGAGGGCCAAAACAGCAAGGTGCAGTGGCGTGTACTGTTGAGCATCCTGTACGCGGGAGTTCACGTCGGCGTGTACACTTATGAGGAAGAGGACACTCTCTATGTCACCGTTCATGATGGCTGTATGGAGGAAGTTACGGCCCTTGTTATCAGTCTGAAATTACAAATAGAGGGAGTTACTGTAGCTTCTAAAAACACTTTATGTTACATATAAATAAATAGCGAATAAACCACATATTGAGTATGTCATAGAGAAATATATATTACATATTATACATACAATATATCTATATATATATATGTGTGTGTGTGTGTGAATGTATGTGTGTGTGAAGGTACATGGCTTAGTGGTTAAGGTGATGCACTCACAACTGTGAGATCGTCGGTTCGATTCCCAGACCAGGTATCGCGTTGTGTTCTTGAACAAAGCACTTCATTTCACACACACACACACAAAACAAATATATGAGGCATATCACAGACACACAACAAACACACAAACATACACACACATATACACACACACACCAACACACACACACACACACACACACACACACA
>NC_069010.1:8847014-8847512 GCF_001194135.2 Octopus bimaculoides
CAGTTACCTTCAGCGTCCTGTTAGCAGGCCCAGCAGACAGAGCCAATGGTGGTGGTGGTGATGGTTGTAGCATTGGTTGTGGTGATGGTGGTTGTGGTTGATATGGTGGTTTTTGGTAATGGTGACAGTAAGTGGTAGTGGTGGTTTGCATGAGGGGCAGAGAGGGGTCAGTTGTTGTGGTGGTAGTAGTTGTCATGGCAAGGATGGTTGTAGTGATTGTAGTGGTAGTGGTGGTGATGCAGGGAGTGGAAAAAAGAGAAGAGAGAAAAAGAGAAAGAGAAATTATCATTAGTGTTGCTAATAATAATAATAATAATAATAATAATAATAATAATAATAATAATAATCTTTTCTACTATAGGCACAAGGCCTGAAATTTTGGGGGAGGGGACTAGTCGCAACTGGTACTTAATTTATCGACCCTGAAAGGTTGAAAGGCAAAGTTGACCTCGGTGGAATTTGAACTCAGAACGTAGCGGCAGATGAAATAC
Organism: Octopus bimaculoides; assembly: GCF_001194135.2. Lineage (NCBI taxonomy): Eukaryota > Metazoa > Mollusca > Cephalopoda > Octopoda > Octopodidae > Octopus > Octopus bimaculoides. Next base: position 8,847,506 of record NC_069010.1, read on the forward strand.
TGCTAAG
>NC_069010.1:8848577-8850069 GCF_001194135.2 Octopus bimaculoides
GCCACCTGCACAGGAGCCAGTCCAGTGGCACTAGCAATAATAATAATAATAATAATGGTTTCAGATTTTGCTACAAGGGCAGCCATTTTGTGGGAGGCGGCCAGTCAATTAGATCGATCCCAGTATGCAACTGGTACTTAATTTATCGACCCTGAAGGGATAAAAGGCAAAGTCGACCTCAGCAGGAGTTTTGAACTCAGAACGTAGCGACGGACGAATTATCACTAAGCATTTCGTCCAGCATGCAAACGACTCTGCCAGCTCGTTACCTTGATAATAATGGTAGTAATCAACGCGGCAGTGCCAGGAGATCAAGATGTCATCATGAAAGAAAGAGAAAAGGTTGATAAATATGGAGACCCCTAATTGAGATCCCTAAGATGTGGCAGCTACGAGAGTCAAACATAAAGATTATCCCTATTGTCATCGGAGCATTTGGGTTCAATACCACCCAAATCTGAAAAACACATCTGGAAACTTTAGAAATACCCTACAATCTAGGTGTATGGCAAAAGACGGCATTACTTGGAACTGGATGCATATTGCGTAAAGTGCTGTCTGTCTGAGGTCCTGGTTGTGACTTGACAAACAGCACAAACCCCCGGTAGACACAATATCTTCAATCGACAACCTCACAATATTGTATACTGTGTGACGTCTATAATAATAATGAAAGTGATGATGATGCTGATGATGACGGTGATGGTGATGGTGATGATGATGATGATGATGATGATGATAATAATAATAATAATAATAATAATAATAAAACCCAGACCGTAGAGATGTATAATAGTGTACAAAAAGCACCAATCCAGAACACCACAGACAAACATATGAGCACTACTGGGTACTGCACACATCCTACGCAAAACACCTTCATTACAGTAACCATAAGAGCACCACAGCAAACCACAGCACATACCCAAGGCACACAGAGATGTGCTCGGTAGTGAAGTGAAAGCACGTTATGAAAATAAAACTACCGAACAATAATAATAATATACCTGGCCTCTTCGCCTCCTTCTTCGTTGGGCCCCGGTCTTCTGGGGCTGTTTTTATCACAAGCGCTATCAAAAGAAAACAAAGCAGATATATGCACAAATATATACATGCACACACACACACAGATCTACATACAATACATATATATTCATATATACACACATATTATCATCATCAACATCGTTTAACGTCCGCTTTCCATGCTAGCATGGGTTGGATGATTTGACTGAGGACTGGTGAACCAGATGGCTACACCAGGCTCCAATCTGATTTGGCAGAGTTTCTACAGCTGGATGCCCTTCCTAACACCAACCACTCCGAGAGTGTAGTGGGTGCTTTTACGTGCCACCGGCACGAGGGCCAGTCAGGCGGGTACTCGTGACGGCCACGCTCGAAATGGTGTATTTTACGTACCACCTGCACAGGAGCCAGTCCATCGGCACTGGCAACGATCTCGCTCGAATGTCTTTTCACGTGCCACTGGCAT
>NC_069010.1:8850138-8851083 GCF_001194135.2 Octopus bimaculoides
TTATCATCATCAACATCGTTTAACGTCCGCTTTCCATGCTAGCATGGGTTGGATGATTTGACTGAGGACTGGTGAACCAGATGGCTACACCAGGCTCCAATCTGATTTGGCAGAGTTTCTACAGCTGGATGCCCTTCCTAACACCAACCACTCCGAGAGTGTAGTGGGTGCTTTTACGTGCCACCGGCACGAGGGCCAGTCAGGCGGGTACTCGTGACGGCCACGCTCGAAATGGTGTATTTTACGTACCACCTGCACAGGAGCCAGTCCATCGGCACTGGCAACGATCTCGCTCGAATGTCTTTTCACGTGCCACTGGCATAAGGGCCAGGATGGCGACGTTGGTAACGATCAACAGCCACGCTCGAAATGGTGTATTTTACGTGTCACCTGCACAGGATGCAATTAACATTGGGTAAGACGAGCCTCCGTCATCATATATTTAATACATTTGATGTATGTAATTTGTTTAATTTGCATAAGTGCCTATATATATATAAAAGACCTGTTGAGGCAAGTGAAATCGAAATCGAATTAAATTCGACGACTGGCACCCATGCCAACGTCATCTTCTTCATTGGACACTAAACTCTGAGAGTGTAGTGGTTGCTTTTACGTGCCACCAGCACGAGCGCCAGTCAGGCGGTACTGGCAACGGCCGTGCATAGTAAGAAGGAGAGAGAGAGAGAGAGAGAGAGAGAGAGGAGAGAAACTAATAAAAAAAAGTCACTCTAAAAGACACACCTACGAATGAGAAAGCATGAAACCGCTTCATTGTTCTCGTCTATAGCCTGGTGGAGTAGGTTCTGCTGGCATCCGTCAGGGCCTTCCCCCCACATGTCTACATCACAGCCATGTTTTACCTGGAGAAAGAGAGAGAGACAAACAGAGGGGAAAACATTAGAGATGAAAATTTAATTTTGATGGAAGATTTTAATTGAGATC
>NC_069010.1:8851641-8852747 GCF_001194135.2 Octopus bimaculoides
AAACTGAAAGAAGCCCGTCGTATATATGTATATATATATATGTATGTATGTATGTGTTTGTGTGTATGTGTTTGTGTGTCTGTGTTTGTCCCCCCTCCCACCAACACTTGACAACCGATGCTGGTGTGTTTACGTCCCCGTAACTTAGCGGTTTGGCAAAAAGAGATTCGATAGAATAAGTACTAGGCTTACAAAAGAATAAGTCCTGGGGGGGGTCGATTTGCTCGACTACAAAGGCGGTGCTCCAGCATGGCCGCAGTCAAATGACTGAAACATGTAAAAGAGTAAAAGAGTATATATACACACACAAACACATGTACACACACACACACACACACACACACACAGAAATGAATAGGAGGAAGAAAGAGAAGAGATGGAAAAAGAAAGAGTGTACTGTACCAAGATGTGTGCAATGTCTTCCTGTCCCGAATCCAAGGCCAGCCAAAGGGGACAGTTGTTGTCCTTGTCCACTATGTTCATGTTGACGCCACTGGCACACAGGGCCTCTACAATGACAGGAAGGTGGCGCTTGATCGCCAGCTGTAGAGGAGCATCACCCTCAGGGGTCCTGCAAAGGAGAAGACAGATGGGGATTGTTTCGTTTTTTGTTTTTTTTAATGAGCGAGTGAGAGAGAGAGGAAGAAACTGGAGACAAACAGACAGACGGATAGAGAGAGAGGTAGACAGGCAGACATAGACAGACGGAGAGAGAGACAGACAGATGGGCAGCGACAGAGAGACAGACGGATGGACAGACAGAGACAAACAGACAGACAGAGCCAGACAAACAGACGGAGACAGACGGTGGGGGTGGTGGTGATGATGATGATGATGATGACAATAATAGTAATAATAATAATAATCCTTTCTACTGAAGGTACAAGGCCTGAAATTTGTAGGGAGGGGGACTAATCAATTACACTGACCCCAGTGTATAACTGGTACTTAATTTATTGACCCCCCCCCAAAAAAAGCATGAAAGGCAAAGTCGACCTCGGCGGAATTTGAACTCAGAACATGGTGACAGGCGAAATACCACTCAGCATTTTGCCTGGCGTGCTAACGATTCTGCCAGCATGATGATGATGATGATGATGATGATG
>NC_069010.1:8853667-8854103 GCF_001194135.2 Octopus bimaculoides
AACGGGGAGGAGGAGGAGGAGGAGGAGGAGGAGGAAGAGGAAACGGGGAGGAATGGAAGGGGGAAGGGAGGAAGAAGTGAGGATAACAAGGGGAGGAGGGTGAAGAAGGGAAGATGAAGAGGGGGAGGAGGAATTGGCGAGGAGGGAGAGGAGAGGGAGAGAAGGGATGGGATGGGAGGATCATAGATCTGTTGGACTAGGATTGACCTGGGGTTAAACAACAACAACAACAATGAAACAACAGAAGAACAACAACAACAAAAGAAACATTAGATAATGTAGTCCAAGATAGACTAGGCTGTCTTACCTTTGTGCTCCAAAAAGAGACTGACGATCTCCTCATACTTGTGTATTATGGCCAGGTGCAGTGGTGTTTGCTTGCCGACAGGCGCTGCTTTGTCATTGCCATCTTCGTCTACCTCGGTGTACAGAGCCA
>NC_069010.1:8854113-8856314 GCF_001194135.2 Octopus bimaculoides
GAGGGTAGAAGAGAGTGATGAAGAGAGATAGAGATAAAGAGAGAGGCACAGACAGATTGAGGAAGACATAGAGAGAGACAGAGAGAGAGAGATGGAGAGAGAGAGAGAGAGACAGAGAGAGAGAGAGAGAGAGACAGAGAGAGAGACAGAGAGAGAGAGATACAGACAGAGAGAGAGACAGACAGAGAGAGACAGACAGACAGACAGAGAGAGACAGAGACAGAGACAGAGAGAGAGATAGAGACAAGCAAAAATACAGAGAAAGAGAGCTAAAGTCGAAGAAAGACACACAGACAGAGAGATATAGGGCAGACATCTCTATATATACCATAAATCCTCGAGTATAATACGCACTTCTTTTCCCAACATTTAAAGGATGAAGAAAATGGAGGATAGATTTGGCACTATTCAGTACATATATACATATCATTTTATGCCTCATTTCCACGCTGGCATGGGTTGGACAGACTGACAGCAGCTAGCAAGCTGGAGGGCTGCACCAGGTCCCAATCATCTGTTTTTTTTCATGGTTTCTACAGCTGGATGCCCTCCCTAAAGCCAACCACTTTACAGAATGTACTGGGTGCTTTTAAAATTGATAGGCAGGCAGAACCCCAACCAATAGGCCACAAATTTTCCCCATACATCACACACACAGAGGCTCTCTCATGCACACTCACACACACACACACACACACAGGCATACACACACACAAGTCAATGAGAGAGAAAGAGAGAAACAGCAAAAGAGAAAAACAGAAATAATCAGTGTGGAGTTATCTAACCTTGAAGTTCACATGGTTCACCAGAGCACCATTGTTGGCCAAGAATATTCCAGCACTTCCATTTCCAGACCCTGTTGTCTGTATCAACAGAGAATCTCCTGAAAAAAAGCATAACCAAAGGTCACAAAAGTCGGATCTATTTTAAAACGGGGGCCACATTTTTCTTTAATGTTTTACGTAGTGTTTTTGGTACCGAAAGACTTTCAAACTTCGTATACTTATCTATTTTGTGTTATAGAACAGAAAAATATTCTTGTATTCGAATTTATTTCATGTAAAAAATTGTCTTATTTCGATAATTTCAACCATTCACTGACAAGTATTCAGTTGTTTACATTTACTCCTTTGGCTGATTAAGCGATGTAAAGCGTATTTAATCTCCATACCTTCGTTTTATTTGCTTTTTTCATTTTAAATTTGCTTTAACCCTAACCCTAACCCTAAGGTTAGGGTTAATTGTTTCAGAATCGTTTGTTTATGTAGTCGGCACTTAATGTATATCGGCTGAATGGACGTCAGTGATTGGTTGAAATTACAGAAATACGACAACTTTAACATGGAATAACTTAGGGATTTCTTTTTTTTTTAAGAAGACTAAGAGAAAAAGATGTTTTATATGACACATTCTACCAGTGTTCCAAGTTTCAAAGTGTTTCGTTAATGAAAAATGTGGCCCTCGTTTTAAAAAAGATCCCAAAAGTCATATTGGGTTTTTAGCTCATTTGTCTGAGCAATCATTCATCTTTTACTGCCAAGTGAGCAAGCACTGATAACCGTCAACGTAGTAGCTGTCTGTCACCATAAAATCAAGTGTCACTGATGTCAACAGCCATTGCGACCATAAACTGATCAGTCAGTCATTGTCAACGTTGTCACTGTCATTACTAGCATTCATTAACACTTCAAGGTACCAATTACTCTGTCAAATCTAATGCTTATTCATTACCTCTGCCTTACGAAGGCAGAAATATTGTTTTCAGTCATCTTTGTTTGTCTGACTGTGGACAAGATATCTCAAGAACCGCTGGATGGATTCAGATGAAACTCTCAGGGATGTTTGGCCTTATGATTGGTCCAAACTGATTAGATTTTGGGATCGATCAGGTACTGGACAAGAATTCTGGATTCTGATAAGGGTACACCTGGCACATGCATCACAACCATATGTGCGCGATATACAGGGTTTAAAAAAAAAACCTTGGCTGGAAAAATAAGCAAAGGCACCTGTGGTTCACAAACCACACACCTATTAAAACCCAGGCAGTTCTGAGGCCATTACACCAAAGCAGCCTCCCCCACTTTCATCCATCCAAATTAGAGGCTTTCATTTTACAAGCAAGTCAGTTTATATTGTTTTCAAAGCAAGTCTGTTTATATTTAGAGCAGTGGTTATTAACTGGGGTCCTTATAAGATTT
>NC_069010.1:8859522-8860451 GCF_001194135.2 Octopus bimaculoides
CATTGGCGTACAGGTTCCCCACCTGGACGAGACGCCGGTCCGTCGCAAGTGAGCTGCTAGATGCAGGAGGAAAGAGTGAAAGTTGTGGCAAAAAAGTCAGCAGAAGTTCACCATTACCTTTCTGCCAGAGCCGCATGAAGCTTACGTGTTTCACTCATAAACACACACATATCGCCTGGTCTGAGATTCGAAACTACAACCCCTCAACTGTGAGTAAACCTCAAAATAAAAACAAAAATCAAGTAATTCTAAAAAAAAATTTTGAAAGAAAACCATGGAATATAAATCTTTTCGTACCTGTAATGCCAACCAAAGAGCTGTTTGGCTATCAGCATTCTTTAATTCTAGGTTCAAGCATCCATGCTTCAGAAGAACATCGAATACAGCTCGGTTTCTATTATAAACAGCTCGATGCAAGGGAGTGCTAATGAAGAGTAAAAGGCATAAAGAGGAATGGTTAGCAAAACATGCTTACAGACATTGCACAGCTGAGAAATACCACATATCAACAAAACCAACAGATGTTTTAATTAGAAAGTCAGAGTTCACCTTCATATGCTGTCAAGAAAACAAGTTTCATTAGACAAACCAGAACAAAGCAATAGTCAAAGTGGATTCCTAATATGCTAAAGATAGACATCAAATTGCCTTACCACAAAGAGTGTGTTCTCAAGAAAAATCTCAGCAGAAATACCAGGATGCAAAATGCAAAAATGAGCAAGAGAAATGAAAATATACAAAATAAAACGATTACCTACATATCATGATTTCATTTCTGCATTCTGGCGTTTTTGCTGAGATTTTTCTTGAGAACACACTCTTCGTGGTAAGGCGATTTGACACGTCTATCTTTAGCATATTAGGAATCCACTTTAGTGGTCATTCCTCTCATTAATTCTAATATAATTTTTAAATTTTTGGATTTTTTT
>NC_069010.1:8861115-8864853 GCF_001194135.2 Octopus bimaculoides
ATATATATATATATACACATGTATGTATGTAAATGTTTGTGTGTCTGTGTTTGTCCCCCAACCACCATCGCTTGACAACCAATGTTGGTGTGAGTTTACATCACCATAACTTAGCGCTTCAGCAAAAGTGACTGATAGAAGAAGTACAAGGCTTACAAAAGAATAAGTCCTGTGGTGCTCCAGCATGGCTGCACTCAAATGACTGAAACAAATGAAAGAATAAAAGAACAAAAGAAAATAAAAGACTACCTGCCGTCTGTGGATTGGGCATTTGGGTTGGCCCCGTTGAGTAAGAGCTCCTGGCACACCTGTGCCATTCCGTCGATGAGCTGTGAATCACTGTCTTCTGGCCGATAGGAGGCGACCATGTGTAAAGGACATTCTTGATCAAGGTGGGTTATGGCATTGATGTCAGCCTTGTTGCGAATGAGGAATATTGCTGAGAAGGAGTCACCTGTGGGAGAGAGAGAGAGAAAAAGAGAGAGGAGATGAGATGAGAGAGAGGGAGAGAGAGTGGTGAATGAGATGGGCAGAGAGAGAGAGGTAGAGAGATAGAAAGAGAGAGAGGTAGAGAGATAGAAAGAGAGAGAGGTAGAGAGATAGAAAGAGAGAGGGGAGGAGAGGTTGTGCGAGTGAGGGAGAGGGAGTGGTGAATGATAGAGGTAGAGAGATAGAAAGAGTGACAGAAAGAGAGAGGAAATGGGAGGTTGTGTAAGTGAGGGAGGGAGGGAGAGAGCGAGAGAGGTGAATGAGATGTGCAGAGAGAGAGGTAGAGAGATAGAAAGAGAGAGAGGAGGGGTTGTGTGAATGAGGGAGAGAGAGAGTGGTGAATGAGAGAGGTAGAGAGATAGGTAGAAAGAGAGACAGAAAGAGAGAGAAGCAGTGAGAGAAAGAGAAGCAATGCGAGAGAGAGAGAAGCAGTGAGAGAGAGAGAGAGAGAGAGAGAGAGGAGCAGTGAGAGAGAGAGAGAAGCAGTGAGAGAGAGAGAGAGAAGCAGTGAGATATAGATATGTTTAATTTTTATATGTTAGGAAGTTCTTAAATTTGTTGATGGCAATTGCATTCAGCATTGTTTCATTCTTTTTAGAAATCATCAGCATGAATAAAGAAACAAACAAACAGTGAGATAGTTACCTCTTTTTATAGCTTTGTGCAGAAGACTGCGGCCTGTGTTGTCTTTACGATTCACGTCGGCCCTGTGTGAGACCAGGAGTTGTGCGATGCTCTCCTGCCGGCTCAGTAGAGCCAAATCTAAAGGTATGTCTCCACGGGTGTCCAATTCGTTCAGCTTCACGCTCAGCTGGGAGTCGAACTCGATCAGGTAGAGGAACACCACGTCCTCTCTCTTCACCCTTATGGCTGTATGGAGTACGTACTCAGATTTCGATTTGAACATCCTGTATAAAAGGGCTGCAGGCATGTTTGCAAAATCCTCACTCGTAAAATCATCCCAATGAGAGGATATCAGCTCAGAGCAGTGCTTCTTGAGTATGCTGGCAGCCATTTCTTCGGCAGATTGATAGAACTTGATGCAGTTCTTCATAGTAACGAATGACATCAATGCATTCTCACACCTTGTTCCAAGACTATCCAACTGGAACCGAGCAGAAACCTTCAGCAGTTCCAACAGGAATGTCTCTTCGCTCTTTATGTTTATCTCATCTGTGTAGACCCACTTCAGTAAGGCGTATGCAACATCATAGCTGATATCTGTGAGAGGAAATAGAAAAACAGGACACCAACACAATTACTATAATCATCAACATTACATCCAATGTCTATCCGAAAAGATATGTATATATATATATATATACATTGTGCAATGTAAAGTAAAGTGAACGTATATTTGCAAGCTGATTTAAGTTCTGCCAACACTGACTTCAAGTATGTAATTGCAGCCAATAACTCGGCTCCGTTTATTGAGGCTGGATGCAGTTCATTTATTTTCATTCAGTGTCTGGCAGTCGTCTTAGAGGTGCCCTGAGTCAAAAATTATCCCTTCTAGCTGACGTTCTCTCAACATCGCTCACATACGCCTGACTCGGGCTTAGAAGTTACGCTTGACTTGGGCTTAGAAGTTACATCTGTAATCGTAAAAATTAACAGTAGTTCCAATAAATAGTTTTCTTGAAACAATAAATTTCTATAGAGATTTAAGATTCAAATTCCAATCTTTGAAAAATTTCTGCAGTGGGATTGAACCTGGAACTATGTGGTTGGTACTTACCACTCAGCCACTCCTCTCTGTTAGAAGGCACAAACACTTACATGCACACAGATACACACAACGGAAACTTCCGCCTACCGAATTCAATCACAAAGTTTCAGTCAGACCGAGGTTATAGCAGAGGACACTTGCCCAAAATGCCACAACGTGGGACTGAACCCACAACCATGTGGCTGGGAAGCAATCTTCCTAACGAAACCGGTTTACTGCAGAGAAATTTTAACAACAAAATCTTATATGGAATCCTCCCACTGGTATAGTTCTTATTTGAAAGACAATAGGGAGACGTGGTTGTTACACCGGGTCTCATGCAAACACACACGTACATAGATGTAACGGTTTCTCACCTGTGAGATCCAGCTGGGACACCTTAGAAATTTCTATTCCAGGACCCCAGTCACTGGAACGTGCTGTCATAATGAACTTGTGGGCTTTGATCTCTCCACCTTGGAGCAGGATGGTGATATCACTGCAGAAGAAAGTAAAGGAGAGATAAATAAGATAAACTAGTAATCATCAGTCATCACCAACTATTAGTCATTGTCAGTCAACACTATCCATGTCACCATCTGTCATCAGTCATTGTCTTTTATCAGTCATCAGCTATCATCAGTCACCGTCTGTCATCAGTCATCAGTTGCTGTCTGTCATCAGTCACCATCTGTCATCATCACTTGCAATCACATCATCACTCATCAGTTTTCACCAGTCAACTACATCACCATCAGTTACTGCCATTATCATGATTAACCACCATCGTTTGTCATCAGCATGGGAAAAGGATTTCAAATGACGAGTCCAACCCATGCCAGCATGAAAAACAGACATAATGATGATCACTCACCATCATTAATCACCACTGTCATCATCATCATCATCATCATCAATTATCAGTCACCACCATCAATTACCATCATCATCAATTAGCAATCTCTATCAGTCATCATTCATCAATCATCACCACCACCACCACCTCCACCACCTCGACCCCAGGGTGGGTCTCAAGTAGAATCCACTCACATGCATTACTGACCTTCATAACGATGACCACTACCACTACAACTAGCCCTGCCACTACTACCACCACCACCACTTCAATATCTACTACTACTACCACCACTACTTCAACATCTACTTCTACTACTACCACCACTACTTCAACATCTACTACTACTACTACCACCACCACCATTATAGCAACTGCTGCCACCAACACTCAAAAGGTCCCGCTAATACTACTACCACTACCTCTACTTTAACAGATACTATTATTATCATCTATACAACCACAAATATTAGTACTACTACGACTACTACCACAACCACCACTACTATTACCATAACGACTACAACCACTGGCACCACAACCACTACCACAATAACCACCACTAACACCACATACACTACCACTACAATCACCACTACTACTACTACCATTACAACCACCACAATACCACGACAACTAACACTGGCACTTCTACTATAACCACCAACACTACCACTACAACAAC
>NC_069010.1:8865322-8866193 GCF_001194135.2 Octopus bimaculoides
AACCCCTACAACCACCACCACAACCACCACTGCTACAACCAGAAATACCACTGACACAAAAACCACTACCACAACTACTACTACAACTACCACCACAACAACCACCACTGCTACAACCAGAACTACCACAGACACAAAAACCACTACCACCACCACTACTACTACTACCACCACTACCACCACCTGTACTAATCTCTCACCTGTAGGTCTCTTTGTTGAACAGTTCGCCGACCGTCTTGAGCAATCGGGAGACGAAGCTGTCGTCACCGCCAGCGCTCTGTCCAGTTGTTGCTATAGCAACATGGTATTTCTTCTCCACGTCGACCAAGCGCTCTTGGAGTTTCACATATTCTTCGCGCAGTAAGCTCAGGTGATTCTGTAGCTTGGTCACCTCACCTGCAAACATAGAAGACGACGACAAAGAGAGGATGTAAAAGAAGATAGAAATTATCATTTTTTATCATTGTCATCAATTAACATCTGTTTTTCCATGCTGGCATGGGTTGGACGACGGATGTTAAATGATGAAATCGGGTTTTGTGGTGTGCGGAGAGCTTTGGAAAAACATATTGATGCAGGGCTGCGCATGTACAACTCGACATTATGAAAGTGCGTGTATAACCGATGATCGTTGGATATCGTCTGATGACAGCAATTCTTCCTGGCCATTCACGTTGATGGATAGAAAAGATGCACCTTCTTCTAGGAATATATATAGCACAGAATTTTGTCAGTGAACAGGTCGTCGCGGTCTCAAAGCGACGAAAATATTTTGACAAATTAAATTTAAATGTTGAAGTGAATCTAACGGATTTTGTGTGTTATTTTAAATGGCTTATAAACACCTTCCACGCTGCAATTGTTTATATAT
>NC_069010.1:8866685-8868556 GCF_001194135.2 Octopus bimaculoides
ATATATATATATATATATACGTATGTGAACTCACAATAACAGACAACCATATTCGTCATTAACGTTCGGAATTTGAGGGGAAAAAAACAATTATAAAACGCCAAAAATTTCAGAAACAAAATTCCTAATCATCATTAGTATACATACTCAAACTAAAAACTAATAATTAAATCAACTGATTAACAAACATTTTAACAATTAATTGCCAATTAACATTAAATTAATAATAAGAAGAAGAAGAAAAGAAAAACGAGCACCGCCGCCCACACCAGCAATTATAACAACAACGACATTCCGAATAACTAATGATGATTAGCATAAAGTGATCGGCTGAGGTGATTAACGAAGATTCACAGAAAGGAGTCAGGCTGCTATATAAGGGGACAGAGAAGTCAGGAAGCCCCAGAAGAGAAGAAATAGGGAGGCGAAGTGGAAATTTGATAGATTACCTTCAGCCATCTTGCTATAGAGTTAGTCTCACTTTCTCGTGATTTCATTTGGAGCCGCAGCTTCGTAGTTTAGTATTTTAGATTAGTTTATTTCCAATAAGTTTTTATATGATCCCTGGGGGTCCCATCTAAGACTTTTGGAGGTCCACGCAAGCAAAATAGTAAATTGGGGGGTCTGCAAAAGTTCATTAAGGTTTCATGAAGCAATTTTGCCTTATTTATTGCAATAAACAGCTAGATTTCTTTCTCTAAATGTTTTACAAATGAAGGTTTGAAAAGCAAAATAGGGAATTTCGAAATAAGCTTCTATAAAATGAATTTTGTATCATTCTTTATTTCTCCACAATGGATGCACAATGGCCCAGTGGTTAGAGTAGCGGACTCGCGGTCATAGGATCGCGGTTTCGATTCCCAGACCGGGCATTGTGAGTGTTTATTAAGCGAAAACACCTATACATAATATATATATATACACACATGTATATATATGTATACACACGCACACACACTTTCACATACATAGATGTGAACACTATTTTCATCAACCAAATCGAAAAGAACGTAACCGAACCGGAAGTCCGTCCACATACACATATAATCGCATTTCATATCTTCCATGTTTTCACTTTACTAAAAAGCTCCACTTCCTGTGTCAATTACCTTCAACTTCTCAAGCTATACTGTTTTTTTTCTCTCGTTCCAAATTCTTGGTTTCTTTCCCGCCGTTTTGCAAAACCCACAGAAATGGTTGGGACGAGAGCATCAAAGCGTCGATGTCCATCAAAGAATAACACAGAAGTCCAAAGCGATCTTAATGAGGTTAGTTCGGTTGACATTGGATCCATGTAATGTTGACAGTTAATTCATTGATAGAAGCGGGAATGTTTGAAAATATGAATGATAGCTTTGTTCCATGCTTTGAGCTATGTTTGAGCCTTTCTTATGATTCTATTCCCTCTTCATAACAGTGAATCGAATTCGTCTGTTTAAAGATTGCAGTTAAGATACTTGTTTCTTTTAATGAAAGTGAAAGTTCGTGTTAGGTAACCGGAAGGCATCATTGGTTAATTTTAAGTTTAACACTCGGCCACCTAAACTGAAAAGCACTTTGGGATTAGACACTGAGGGAAAACGGCTGGAACTTTTTTATTATTTAATTTTGGCGGTTTTCGCTTTCGATAACGTGTTCTACATATCACGGTCATGCGCGATTCCCCCTATTGGGGGACGGGGGGGTCAAAAACATTTTTTTAGGGGGAATCGCATGACCGTGATATGTAGAACACATTATCGAAAGCGAAAATCGCCAAAATTTAAAAATTAAAAAAGTTCCAGCCGTTTTCCCTCGGTGTCTAAAAAAGACATTTTTTTAGGGGGAATCGCATGACCGTGATATGTAGAACACATTATCGAAAGCGAAAA
>NC_069010.1:8868578-8870814 GCF_001194135.2 Octopus bimaculoides
ATTTAATTTTGGCGGTTTTCGCTTTCGATAACGTGTTCTACATATCACGGTCATGCGCGATTCCCCCTATTGGGGGACGGGGGGGTCAAAAACATTTTTTTAGGGGGAATCGCATGACCGTGATATGTAGAACACATTATCGAAAGCGAAAATCGCCAAAATTAAAAAATTAAAAAAGTTCCAGCCGTTTTCCCTCAGTGTCTAATCCCTGTTTGCACCAAAAGTCGTAGGATCGACCAGTCACGACTCGCTGGCGCGAGTGCGCGCACCGGGACCACTCTTCTTAAATAGTTACCATTTTGTTTACTTTAAAGAGATTATTGCGAATTGGCGAATATATGCAACTTTTCAGCACCTACTCCCCCACCTCACATGTATATATGAATGAATGAGAAATGGTAACCACAATTATGATTCACATTTTTTTTTTTTTTACCTTTGTTCTTCAGAAACTTCCAGAATGTGTAGTACTGTCAGACTCGCATTCTTCAGATTCCAGTTGTGATTCCAGCTCACCGATTGTCAAGAGACAAAGGAAGACGAGGAGGAAAGTCTTGGATCCTTCCCAAATTGAGTCATCGGAAAATGCTCAGTTCTATTCCTTAATAGCAAAGAAAGCCTTTGAGAAAATCCATTCCGCCCAATTCAATCTCTCTGCATTTTCTGTCGACACAAACGGTAAAAAGTATTTGAAATATCGGCATCGTCTGCATCACCCTGTTCCTCTTCATCTTTTCATCAATGACTTGTAGGGACACTGTATTTTGTTATGCAACCATAATATTAAACGTTTTTTTTTTATAAGTCAATACCATGTTCTACTGTGTTAACAGTGCTACTACATCATGTTATGGTAATCTCTACAGATCCCTTCTTGTTCTTCCTCTTCTTCCACTCCTTCGGTCTCCCCTTCCTTATCCTTTTATCTCCATCCTTGTCCTTGGCGCAGACATGGCTGTGTGGTAAGTAGCTTGCCTACCAACCACATGATTCCGGGTTCAGTCTCACTGCGAGGCAGCTTGGGCAGATTTTATCATCATCACCCCGGCCATTTTAATGTCCATTTTTTCCAGGTGTGCATTGGTCGGGCAGAATTCGTTGAGGTAGATTTTTTTTTTTTTTTATGGCCAGATGCCCTTTACCAACCCTCGTGTTTCCAAGCAAAGTAGTAGTCTCCCCTTGGCCAGACGTGTTCATGGAAGGAAGTGACGGATGACCGCAAGGTTCACACACACACACATACAAAATACCAGTCATATATTAGGGTTGATGGTCCCGGCTAATCTCCTTTCCCCAGAATTGCTGGCCTTGTCCTAAAAAAAGAACTTTATCCTTCGCCCTTGTAGCAAATAAATGTGAAGTAATCATCATTATTATTTTAATTTTCATTATTATTATTATTATTACCATGTTCAACAATCTTTCTTTCCGTCTGTCCAGCCATGAGAAAAACGACAACCAACGCTCACCTTCACCACCAACACCACCGCCTCCTTTCCGCGCCAGAAACACAAGATTACCATTCAGAAAAGGAATCAATCGTGAAATAGCCACAATCAGATCAAATATCAGGTGAGGGAATGAGTTGTTTTGAGTGATTATAACCCCCTCCCTGATGTGTGCTTTCCCACCACCAGAATCATCGGTGGTAGATTACTACAGGCTTGTGTCAGATCCTAGTATAGTTATAGGCTGACCAGAGACTTGTGAATAGGTTTGGTAGATGGAAACTTAAAGAAGCCCACCACGTGTGTATGTAAGCTAAGTTAACTACACAACACTTGTTCCTTTGTTATTCTTTTCATTTTTTTTATATATGTATATATATATATGTATGTAGGCGCAGGAGTGGCTGTGTGGTAAGTAGCTTGCTACCCAACCACATGATTCCGGGTTCAGTCCCACTGCGTGGCACCTTGGGCAAGTGTCTTCTTCTATAGTCTCGGGCCGACCAAAGCCTTGTCAGTGGATTTGGTAGACGGAAACTGAAAGAAGCCCGTCGTATATATGTATGTGTTTGTCCCCACAACATCGCTTGACAACCGATGGTGGTGTGTTTACATCCCCGTAACTTAGCGGTTCGGTGAATGAGACCGATAGAATAAGTACTAGGCTTACAAAAGAATAATTCCTGGGGTCGATTTCCTCGACTAAAGGCGGTGCTCCAGCATGGCCACAGTCAAATGACTGAAACAAGTAAAAGAGAGTAAAGAGTATATATTTATATATATATAGG
>NC_069010.1:8871986-8872892 GCF_001194135.2 Octopus bimaculoides
CTTAATGTATATCGGCTGAATGGACGTCAGTGATTGGTTGAAATTACAGAAATACGACAACTTTAACATGGAATAACTTATGGATTTCTTTTTTTTTTAAGAAGACTAAGAGAAAAAGATGTTTTATATGACACATTCTACCAGTGTTCCAAGTTTCAAAGTGTTTCGTTAATGAAAAATGTGGCCCCCGTTTTAAAAAAGATCCGTATTTTTGTCTAATACTTTTTTTCGTTTTTTTTTTCTTTTCTGGTCCTTTTCTTTTCACCTTGTCTTCGATTCCGATCCATCGTCTCTGCCAGGAAATTCGACCAAATGCTACATTCCTCACAGATGCCCACTCAAAAGCACACGGCCACAACGTCGGGAACGAGGACGAGGAAAGGAAAGAAATCCAACGATGGGTGTGCGCTGGATGACAGCGTCGTCATTGTAGATGACGACGCCGACGACGGCAATGATGGCTGTTGCATTACTGAAGAAGGTGGTGGTGGTGATGACGATGGTGGTGGTGATGACGATGGTGGTGGTGGAAGTAGAACCAGCAATAGTCTTGATAGTCACTGTAGTATCCCGGAAAACCGAAGGATTGTCGTCTTGGTGAAAGTGGAGCTGGAAGTGAAGCGATTCGAGATGAACTATGTAAGTATTCCATATATCTACATATATCATCATCATCATCGTTTAACGTCCGCCTTCCATGCTAGCATGGGTTGGACGATTTGACTGAGGACTGGTGAAACCGGATGGCTACACCAGGTTCCAATCTAAATTTGGCAGAGTTTCTACAGCTGGATGCCCTTCCTAACGCCAACCACTCAGAGAGTGTAGTGGGTGCTTTTACGTGTCACCTGCACGAAGGCCAGTCAGGCGGTACTGGCAACGGCCACACTCAAAATGGTGCATCTT
>NC_069010.1:8873447-8875249 GCF_001194135.2 Octopus bimaculoides
TATATATATATATATATATATATATGTATATATAGGCGCAGGAGTGGCTGTGTGGTAAGTAGCTTGCTAACCAACTACATGGTTCTGGCTTGAGTCCCACTGTTTGTTACCTTGGGCAAATGTCTTCTACTATAGCCTCAGGCTGACCAAAGCCTTGAGAGTGGATTTGGTAGACAGAAACTGAAAGAAGCCCGTCATATATATATATATATATATATATATTTGTGTGTCTTTCATACCTTGGTTTTAGTGCCCCTGTGCTTTGTGACATCAAAAACTAAACCCATCTTTCATTCCTTGTTTGTCTGTGCCCCCTTTTCAGAATGATACATTCTCCCAGCTGTTTGCTCACCTGGCCCGCGAACTCCAGGTGACAGAGGATCATCTAATTCTGCTGCTCAACAATACCACAATCCACCTGAATGAGACTCCGGCCTCAGTTCGGCTACGGGCGTACGACATCTTAGGTAAATGTTTCTTAATGTGATTGTTTTGTTTTTTTTACTTGTTTTAGCTATTAAACTGCGGCCATACTGGGGCAGTGCTTTGATGGGATTACTTAAAGGAAGTGACCCCAGTATTTTTTTCTTCTCAGTCTAGTACTTGTGTTGTTGGTTTCTTTTGCTGAGCCCAATAAGTTACATGGGTGTAAACAAACCAACACCAGCTGTCTGGTACTGTATATGTGCATGTGATGGGGGCTGGGGCAGAAACAAAGATACATGTCATCATCATCATCAGTTAATGTCTGTTATCCATACTGGCATGGGTTGGAGATACACACATGCTCGCACACACAAACATATTTGCATGCACACTCACACACACATAAACATAAGGCGGCGAACTGGCAGAAACGTTAGCGGGCCGGGCGAAATGCTTAGTGGTATTTCGCCTGCCGCTACGTTCTGAGTTCAAATTCCGCCGAGGTCGACTTTGCCTTTCATCCTTTCAGGGTCGATCAAATAAGTACCAGTTACGCACTGGGGTCGGTATAATCGACTTAATCCGTTTGTCCCCTCTGTGTGTAGCCCCTTGTGGGTAGTAAAGAAATAACACATAAACATATTTGTGTGTGCATGCACACACACACAGACATGTACACATGCATACATACACGAACATTTTCACACACTCACATATACACACATACACTCTCACACTTGCGTGTACGCACACACATACAGGTGGAGCCTGGTGTAGCCATCTGGTCCACCAGTCCTCAATCAAATCGTCCAACCCATGCTAGCATGGAAAGCGGATGTTAAACGATGATGATGATTTATAATAAAAAAAATATTATTACTATAATGGTTTTCTGAATCACTTTCATTTGCCGTATTTATGTATATATATATTTATGTATATATATTTATATATGTATGTGCTTCTTTCTCTTTTATAGTCTGTCTTGTTTCTGTGGATACAGACTGTGGCCAGAACATGGCCGAACGAACAGGACCAAACATTTTCCAGCTTGTTATTCAAAGCAATGGTCTGAAGAGATGTAATGTTAACATGTCAGTTGGAAAGGTAAATCCTATTATCATAGTCATTACCAGGGGAGATTTGGTTGCTATTTCTAGCAGGTCTAGCTACCATGTAGGGGTCTCCCTCACTGGCTCATACATACATAGATGCATAGATAAGAGAGTAGGGTGTGATTTGAGGGAGATTTGGTTGCTATTTCTAGCAGGTCTAGCTACCATGTAGGGGTCTCCCTCATTGGCTCATACATACATAGATACATAGATAAGAGAGTAGGGTGTGATTTGAGGGAGATTTGGTTGCTATTTCTAGCA
>NC_069010.1:8875439-8877692 GCF_001194135.2 Octopus bimaculoides
GGGGAGATTTGGTTGCTATTTCTAGCAGGTCTAGCTACCATGTAGGGGTCTCCCTCACTGGCTCATACATACATAGATGCATAGATAAGAGAGTAGGGTGTGATTTGAGGGAGATTTGGTTGCTATTTCTAGCAGGTCTAGCTACCATGTAGAGGTCTCCCTCATTGGCTCATACATACATATATACGTAGATAAGAGAGTAGGGTGTGATTTGAGGGAGATTTGGTTGCTATTTCTAGCACGTCTAGCTACCATGTAGAGGTCTCCCTCACTGGCTCATACATAAGACAGTAGGGTGTAATTTGAGGGAGATCAGGCTGTAGCAGCAGTAGTAGTGATGGTGGTGGAGGTAGTAGTAGTAGTATCAATAGTAGTAATAGTAGTGGTGGTGGTAGTAGTATCGGTAGTGGTGTACTCAAACGTATATGATGGGCTTCTTTCAGTTTCCGTCTATCAAATCCACTCACAAGGCTTTGCTCCACCCAAGGCTATAGTAGAAGATGCTTGCTCAAGGTGCCACGCAGTGGGACTGAACCCAGAACCATGTGGTTGATAAGCAAGCTACTTACCACACAGCCACACCTGTATACGCATTCATATATTGTATGTTGGGCTTCACCGGGGCAAAGTGGCTGAATTCCTTTTGAGCATTGGGCCTCACAGGGGCACAAACATATACATACATACACACACACATACATATATACGACAGGCTTCTTTCAGTTTCCGTCTGCCAAATCCACTCACAAGGCTTTGGTCGGCCCGAGGCTATAGTAGAAGACATTTGCCCAAGGTGCCACGCAGTGGGACTGAACCCAGAACCATGTGGTTGGTAAGCAAGCTACTTACCACACAGCTACTCCTGTGTTTATACTGTATAATGTTTGTTTGTTTTTTTATTAATTCTTTGTTCAATTTTATTTGTTTTTCTTTCTTTTTTTATGCAGTTTGAAACATTTCAAAGTGTCTTGGACATCTACAGGAAACAGCAGAACTTGAACACGGAACTCTTAAAGCTGTACTTTGATGGTGAGCTCCTCAAACCTACATTGACGCCAGCCGCCTATGGCATAGAAGATGGCGATTGCCTTGACCTCGTAGTACAGACATAGGAAATGTCAGGGAGTACAGGGTAAGGTGGTGGAGGGGAACACTTGGTTGGCAACTTGGCCTCGGAACAAAACACACCAGGGGTAACCTGAGCCCTGTTTCCCCCCCCCCCCTCTTACCTGCCTTTTTCTTTCCTTCACCCTTAATTACACTCAACCACCACCACCCCCTACTTCCCTTGGCTGCACACACATACATGCGCATTGACTAACAGTTCGTGCAACGCCCCACCCAGCACAAACAACTTATGTATGCACTCATTCCTTCCTCCACCACCACGCCCCTCCTCCCCTCCCTCTTTACTTCATTGTAAAGTTTATATATATATTCAATACACTCATCAGTAAAAAAAATAACCATAAAAGAATAAAAAGAAAAAGAAAAAATATAAAAGGAGTGGAAGTATTACAGGTATAGGTGTGTTTTCAGTGTTGTATATCATTTTTCTCACTTGATGTGTGTGTGTGTGTATATATATATATGTGTGTGTGTGTATATACACATATATAAACAGATCTACAGACAAAATACAAAGAAAGCTGGTTGATGACCAGACAGTATGTAATGTGTGTATGTGTAATTTATATTGTGTATATGTGTGTAACTATACATTTATTTATATCATATATACTCAATATATATATATATATATTGTGTGTGTATGTATATTTTTTGAGTTTTGTGTCTATATATATATATATGTATATATATATACAGGTATATATATATATATTCATTAGAAATGCAGAGACGCCTCTGCATTTCTAATGAATAATACATAGTCTATTGACTGTTTTTACTCTCGCTAGGCCACTGGTGGTAAATAAAATTTCTAAAATTTTCTTTGCCACCCTATAATTTATATATATATATATACAGGTATATATAAGTATACATATATATAGATATGTGTATATATATAATGTACTAGCAGAAATACCCGGCGTTGCCTGGGTTAAAGAGAATAATGAAATCTAAAAACACCGTCTAGACTACGCATCATCTTTATATATAGAGATGTATATACACACACGCACCCAAACACACGTATATATATGTATATCAATATAAATATATGAAAGCCAATGAAGTTTCGTAAAAGAAGGTGATCATGTACATACTTTCTTGCTGTTGTGATTATAA
>NC_069010.1:8881398-8883778 GCF_001194135.2 Octopus bimaculoides
ATATATATATATATATATATATATATATAATGCACTGGAATTAGTTAATATATTAAAAGATTTAACTGGTTTCTCAATTTGAAATAGAAATGCCTGGCTTATATTGCAGCTGTTTTGCTTCTGACTAGTGTCTGAAGCTTGCCTTATTTTTATTGGGAGTTCATGGTTCAAATTAGTATACGTTTTGAACAGGGTTTGATTGGTAGGGGATAGTCACTTAATTGAGTTTGCAGGTTCCCTGCTATGTCTGTATGTTAGTATCGAGTGACACTGCTTCGTGTCATACAAGACCGACACAGTTGACTGAACAAGTTTAAACAATCATTGCTTTGAATAGTATTTTGTGTCAGGTGTTTGTTGAGAAGGAAAACCTGAAGTTGAGTACAAAGTGCATTAGTATATATAAAGTGGCTGGGATCTATTTTAAAACGGGGGCCACATTTTTCGTTAATGTTTTACGTAGTGTTTTTGGTACGGAAAGACTTTCAAACTTCGTATACTTATCTATTTTGTGTTATAGAACAGAAAAATATTTTTGTATTCGAATTTATTTCATGTAAAAAATTGTCTTATTTCGATAATTTCAACCAATCACTGACAAGTATTCAGTTGTTTACATTTACTCCTTTGGCTGATTAAGCGATGTAAAGCGTATTTAATCTCCATACCTTCGTTTTATTTGCTTTTTTCATTTTAAATTTGCTTTAACCCTAACCCTAACCCTAGGGTTAGGGTTAATTGTTTCAGAATCGTTTGTTTATGTAGTCGGCACTTAATGTATATCGGCTGAATGGACGTCAGTGATTGGTTGAAATTACAGAAATACGACAACTTTAACATGGAATAACTTATGGATTTCTTTTTTTTTTAAGAAGACTAAGAGAAAAAGATGTTTTATATGACACATTCTACCAGTGTTCCAAGTTTCAAAGTATTTCGTTAATGAAAAATGTGGCCCCCGTTTTAAAAAAGATCCAGTGGCTGTATATTTAGCACATAAAGTAAAGTTCGACATGGTTGAGTGAACATGTTTAGTTACAATCAAACACCTAAATATAGAAATTATATTCACCAGTTTTATAAGGACAATTCAAGACTACTTCAACTACAAAATAATCCAACTAAAACAATCAAATTTTTTTCCTCCGACCGGGAATGAACTTTCCCCAAAACTAAACACATACATCATCATCGTTTAACGTCCGCCTTCCATGCTAGCATGGGTTGGACGATTTGACTGAGGACTGGTGAACCAGATGGCCACTACACCAGGCTCCAATCTGATTTGGCAGAGTTTCTACAGCTGGATGCCCTTCCTAACGCCAACCACTCAGAGAGTGTAGTGATTGCTTTTACGTGTCACCCGCACGAAGGCCAGTCAGGCGGTACTGGCAACGGTCACGCTCAAAATGGTGTCTTTTACATGCCACCTGCACACACAATAGGTAAAATATTACCAAAAAAAAATTACAGAGAGAAACGACCACAATCCAGGATAATAAAACGTCCAGAATTGATACAGCAGAGGACAAGTTGATAGAGAAGATGTCATTAGATACATGAATGGTAATAATTGAAAGATTAATATTTTCAGATCCAATCAACAGAGTATTTGATATCGAATGGTACAAACCGAAGGTAATTAACCTATTGAAAAAACTCTTTCAGAAGAAGACATTAATACTTTGTCAAAAAGCCTTAAATTTACCCCAGCACCACAACACTCGAATGAAATAGAGAACGATATTTCGCAGTTCTGTAGAAAGAAAACTATGCCTCACAGAGGAATTGTATGATGAAGGAAACAGGAACGAATCCGTTGTAAGAATTGAGCGGTTATAAACCTATTAGCAGCTAAGCCCGGTTTCACCCGGTCAGAGAACGACGCGAAGAGAGAAACGAAGACATAAAAAAGAGGAAGAAGTGGATACGAAGAGGCGTTATCTGCTAATGTTGCCATTTTCAACGACAGAGGCTGAATTTTATAACTCTGCCTTACTCAAAGCAGGCTATATAGAGAAAGTCACCTACATTAATTCTGTTCAATATTATTCTTCCTTTAGTAATGGAGACACTATATATATGGTAGCCGGAGGGGTAAGAAGCTTGCTTACCAACCACATAGTTCCGGGTTCATTCCCACTGCGTGGCAGCTTGGCCAAGTGTCTTCTACTATAGCCTCGGGCCGACCAAAGCCTTGTGAGTGGATTTGGTAGATGGAAACTGAAAGAAGCCCGTCGTATATATGTATACATATATATATATATATATGTATGTGTGTTTGTGTGTCTGTGTTTGTCCCCCCAACATCGCTTGACAACCGATGCTGGTGTGTTTACGTCCCCGTAACTTAGCGGTTTGGCAAAAGAGAGACCGATAG
>NC_069010.1:8886179-8887527 GCF_001194135.2 Octopus bimaculoides
TATATAATACAGTTCTATATTTAAGAGATTAGGAATTATGTACATTATTTACATTTGACGGATATTTGTCCTCATCTGGTTTGTTGTTAACACAATGTTTCGGCTGATATACCCTCCAGCCTTCGTCAGGTGTCTTGGGGGAAATTTCGAACCTGGGTTCTCGTTCTTAAGGTATTTTTGATGTTGTTAAATTATTATTCATCATCATTATTGTTAAGGTCACTGCCCAGAATCAAACTCAGAATTTTGGGGTTAGTAGCCCGCGCTCTTAACCACTACGCTATACGCATGTGTGTGTGTGTGTCTGTGTTATACAAAGATTCAAAGTTCATTTTCTTGTCATTTGATTTAAGATGTTAAAGATTATATCAAAGAAACAAGACAAAAAAAAAGGAAGTTTCCTCAGTGAAAATTACCAGTTCAACAGGTATTTATATAAAGGAACAAGACTACAAAGAGTCCATCAACAATAGTCAGGTCAAATTATGACAACTACGTATTGAAATATGATCTTACTATATGAGTATAACGAGCTGATGTAATTGTGCAACTGCTGATACATGGGTCGCGATCAAAATCTTTACTGTGCACTGTCTATCTAGTTAGGTAGCAGCAGTGGTTTTCAATAGGATGGACTTCAGATGAGGTCATCATTAAACGTCAGCGGAGTATGTTTAATAAATGATTGTACTAGATGAGTATTACTCTCTGAGTCTCTGCGATTTGTTGCAAGGAACATACATACATACATACATACATACATACATACATACATACGTAGACAATACATACACACATATTTGCATATATAGTTGGAATTTACAAAAAAAAAAAAAAAAAAAAAAAAGACGCTGATGGGTGTGTAAACAACAAACAGATGTATTAGTCTAACGCTTGGGAAGTGAGAAAGCCTTTTATGTTTCGAGCCTATGCTCTTCACCAGAAAGGAAAACAGGAATAAACATAGAAAAAGGTTTAGGGGCTAGCGATCTATCATGGCGATTTGCATACATACATACATACATACATACGTACGCACGTACGTATATACATGCATACGTGTTTGCATACCTGTTGATTGCTCCGCATTCACAGATAATTACCTGCTCGTTATGTATCCTCGTTAGCAATGGCATTTCTGACTTCCCGTCCAGGATCACTCAGTTATGAGCAGTACTTCACATACATAGTTAGACACGCCTTTCTTTGCACACACTCGCGCACACTATTGTGTTCGTATGAATGCATACACACACACACACACACACACACACACACACACACACACACATATACACACTCAACTCTCTCTTATACACACATACAGACTATACACGCGCGGGTGCAA
>NC_069010.1:8887755-8888766 GCF_001194135.2 Octopus bimaculoides
ACACACACACACACACACACACACACACACACACACACACACATATACACACTCAACTCTCTCTTATACACACATACAGACTATACACGCGCGGGTGCAAACAAGCATGTATACGCATGTATACACATGTATACGCATGTATACACATGTATACACATGTATACGCATGTATACGCATGTATACACAAACAAGCATGTATACGCATACACACCCACTTCTCTCACCTCTACCTCCAATTTCCTCCTACTCCGCATTCCTTCCACGCCCCTCTCCCCTCCCATTATCTCCACTAATTGCTCCACTTCAACCCCAGCGGTATGAGCAGGCGCAGACACACCTGCAATCTCTTTCTTTATCTCCCCGCCCCCCCTCTCCCCTTCCCCGTCACCTTCGACACCACTGCTATCAGCAACAATAATACAATCACCTCTACTAGAACCACCACCCCTACGACAAATACCACTACCTTCACCACCATAAACATTCATACCACAATTTTCCATCAGGCCTCACCAATTAAGCTATTCTGGTATTCCTGGATATTTTGTCATTAAACCTTTGAACTACATTAACCCAGGTAAATATTTTCAACTCTGATATATATATATATATGTATGTATGTATGTATGTGTATATGCATGTAAGTGTGTATGTACGTACGTTGCAGTACAATAAGTGAAGGCGTGTGGTTTTGTCGCTAAAGCTCGAAAAATTAGCGTGCAGGTGAGTGTGTACCCCTAAACGCAGTTCTCAGGGAGATTCAGTGTAACACAGAGTATGACAAGGCTGGCCCCTTTGTAATACAGGTGGACACAACACTTCGCCGAGAATTGAACTCGGGATCTTACAATCGTGAGTCGAATGCCCTTACCACTAAAGTTTAGTGGGAAAAGTTTTGTTGCAGTGTTGATTTAAATTTGGCTATAGGCTATAGTGGATCGAATCCATTTCATGCATGCAAGATCCACTACACACACACACACACACACACACACACACACACACACACA
>NC_069010.1:8891453-8892479 GCF_001194135.2 Octopus bimaculoides
TTTAATTATAACTATTGTGGGGTGTTAATCCATCACAGGTCATCCTGAAATGAGATGGTCCACTGTTTCGTCAAATGTGTTGCAGAATCTGCATTGAGGATCAGACCGTTTTGAAGAATGTTAACCTGGTAGTCTCTGGTAAGCAAGCTTTGGATTTTGCGTTCCCAATACGAAACCTTCAGTCTCTGCAGTCAGTCCTGAACTCCTCAACCACCAATGGGTTGTTGCATGGTCCTACATCAGCATTTCGACTTTGAAGAACATACTGTCCACACGGGGGCTTCTAGATCCACGGCTTTTCAATTTTTTCTGCCCGTTCTTTATAGCAGTCTGCTTCATCTGTTTTTGCTTGTTCGGTGGCAGTGGTTTCACGTTCTTCAGCTAATTCAGGATTAATGTTAAGTTCCGTTGCGAATTTGCAAGCTTCCTTGACAATAGAATGAGACTTTTTTGCTGGTTTCATGTTTGCACCTAAGCTGCGGGCACCCGGTCCTCAATATTAGATAAGTACCTGTTCATTGTTATTGTGGTGGTCTTATAGCACAGTTCCACCTACATTGTTCCTCTTCCCCCATTACTTCGAGGTAGGTACAGACGACGACCAGCGTCTGCTTATGGGTGGCGCACGTTCTTAGACGTTAGTATTTATTTATTTATTTTTATTTATTTATTTATAGATATTCGGCTACTGGAATTCCCGATGAGACTGTTATCTTTACAAGCAAAAAACTGCCAGGTATGTAGACAACCCTACAAAAACCCAAAATATAGTTAATAGGGTGGGGCCAACCAATCTACCATGAAGGTGTCTTGTAGTCTTGTACTTCACATTTGTTTACTGTTGTTGTTGTTGTTGTTGTTGTTAGTGGAGGGTAAGGCGGTAAGCTGGTAGAACTGTTAGCACGCCGGTCAAAGTACTCGACAACGTTTTGTCTGTATTTCCTTTCTGGGTTCAAATTCTGCCAAGGTTGGCTTTGCATTTCATCGTTCCAGGGTCGATAAAATAAATACCAGTTTAACACTTGG
>NC_069010.1:8894540-8899567 GCF_001194135.2 Octopus bimaculoides
TATATATATATATATATATATATATATATATATGACGGGCTTCTTTCAGTTTCCGTCTACCAAATCCACTCACAAGGCTTTGGTCGACCCGAGGCTATAGGTGAAGACACTTGCCCAAGGTGCCACGCAGGGGGATGAACCCGGAACCATGTGGTTGGTAAGCAAGCTACTTGCCACACAGCCACTCCTATGTATATGTTTGTGTATATATGTATGTGTTTTGAGTCATTACCCTTTGATGGCTTTCATTCACACAAATTCACATAAAGAAACCTCATAAACAATTCATGGCTTCTTATTTGACGCTGGAATTCACATAAACAATTCCATCCAAACACAATAAAATATGCTTCAACGCATGAATTCACATAAAAAAAAATCTTGCAAATCAAATACACAAACGAAATGTGTATTTGTATGTGTGGTAAGAACCTTGATTCTGGGTTCATTCCCACTGCGTGGCACCTTCAGCAATTTCTATTAGCAAGTTTTTATATTTACTGATCTTGTTGTTGTTGTTGTTGATGTTGTTGTTGTTGTTGTTGTTGTTGTTGTTGTTACAGGTTTGGAACATCTTCTATTTGGTTCTATTGTCTGTTGTTGTTGTTGTTGTTGTTGTTGTTGTTGTTGTTGTTGTTGTTGTTGTTGTTGTTGTTGTTATTATTATTATTATTATTATTATTATTACAGGTTTGGAACATCTTCTATTTGGTTCTATTGTCTGTAATATGCATGCTTATATTACAGGATATGTATTACAAAGCAGACTCTTCTCTAAAAAGATTCTCTCGGATCTCTCAATTGTTGGTATGTCTTGCGTTTTTTTTTTTTGTTGTTTTTTTTTTTTATCACTTACGTATTTCATTTCAGTAATTAACCCACGGACATGCTGGGGCACTGAATTGAAAGGTTTTATTCTCACCTAAGACCTTTGTTTTACGTCTATGCTTATTCTTTTGGTCTCTTTTGGCCAAACCGCTAGGTTCCCCGTTGGGAAATAGAGAAGTGAGAAATCCCTAGGCGGGTTCGAAGCAAAGGATTTAATCAAAAGACAATCAATATCAGTTACTGAGTTGCACTTCTCGTTTTGGTTCATGAGCAAAACATTTTATTTCGTGTTGCTGCAGACCACTCTGCACTCCGCTGGCCAAAAGTGTGCAACCAAGGGTGTGAATACACACACCACAGAGTCCTTCTGAGCTCATGGCTTGAAAAGGTCTTTCAATCCTGTCCTTGGTACACACGCATGCACACACACCACGCGTATATGTTTGTGTGTTTGTCCACGTCATCTCTTGGCATCCTGTGTTAGTTTGTTTGTATCCTGACAGACATTACATATACCTACAAAATGAAACTTGAAAAAAACATTTTTAAAAAATTGTGATGTATGTCAGAATGTATGTGTAAAAACTGGCACTTTGTCGGTTACAACTATTAATGTTCCAGTTTCTCTGACCAGTGGAACAGTCTGCTCAACGAAACACGAGCTTCTTTCAGTTTCCGTCTACCAAATCCACTCACAAGGTTTTGGTCGGCCCGAGGTTATACGAGAAGACACTTGCCCATGGTGCCACGCAGTGGGACTGAACCCGGAACCATATGGTTGGGAAGCAAGTTTCTTACCACACAGTCATGGCCTGTATGTGTATGTGTATATACGACGGGATTCTTTCACTTCCCGTCTACGAGATCCACCCACAAGGTAGAGTTCTCCAACAACCACTTCTGACTTTTTCAAGGGTTGTGACAAGGAACTAAATCCTACTGCCATCACATATGGCCCTTCTAGCAGTAACCCGCTCCAGCCAAGGATGGACCACAGTCTCTAGCAGCTTCAGATAGCCATTTGAATCGTGGTGCATGGGTGCAGTCAGAATGCCTGCTGTGTCCGTTCCAGCTGGCTACAACTTTGTAGTTTTTGTTACTGCTGCCAGTCTCACATCTTATAGAGTGCACTGGGCGTTGACCAGCATTCATGATATTGGCATTTTGACAACAAGTGGGAATCCTCATAATGCAGGTAGCTGTTTTGTGCTGTTCAAATGGCTTCCGGCCCACCATTTCAGCTGACTTTTCCTCAACCAAAATTTTAATCTTTATTAAATTCAAATTACGACAAACGTAAATAAACAAACGAAGTTTGCTTTTTTAGAAGCGTTGAGATGTCTTAGAAAGTTAAAGAAGTGATTTTAAATTCTCAATCGCAGAATAATGCTAATAATATAGCCTGAACAGGATAAGCTACCCCTATCTGTCATTGTTAACTGTTCACCAAAGCATCAAACTGTTCTAGAAAAAAAGGAGACATAAACTGAATCATCAAATTTAGCCAAACCACCCTGCCTGTAATTAATTAAACCCTGTTCATTAGCCTTTTATAGCAATGCAGTTAATTAAACGTAGCTGGGCAGGGGAAGGGTATGATTTTGAACACGAAATCATTACAAAAACAAAAAACAAATATGGTATTTTTTTCTATTTTTTTTTTCTTTTTTTTTTACTTTACAGGAAAATCGCATCAAGCAATCCACATTTCAAGCAGTACTACAAAAGAATGCAACTGATGTGAAAGACAAAGCCATGATGATTCCAAAGAGAACGAGATACCTTATTTACAGATGTACTGGCGGAGTCGGTGCCGTTTTTTGTAGCGGTTGGGGTAATCGCTTAATTGGCATCCAGTCGACGTATTTTTTAGCAAAGGCAACAGAGAGGACATTCGGCATTATCATGACACACCCTTGTGCACTAACCGAAATCTTTACGCCAAACGAGTATAACTGGGATTTTTCACTGTCCATGTTTCAGAATATGTCTTCGATCTATCTAAGTTTGCGGGACAAGAAAGACTTCACATACGGTTTAACAACACTGGACTTCAATGCCAAATATCCGCAAGATGTAGTTTATATTGTTACTAACCATAACTATCTTTCCCAACTCCAAAGTAATAAATTATATAAGGACAAAGTCCCTTCTAAATCTAATGGTGCCTTGTTCACGAAAGTATATCAATCTTTGTTTAAACTGCGTCCAAGCGTTCAGGAAGAACTAGATTCTTTTCTGAGAAAAGCCAAACCAAATCCCAAAACGAATCTAACTTGTGCTCAAATAAGAGTCGGTAAGAACCCTAGTGTGAGATGGGATAGTCGGGGTACTATGTCAGATAAAAGTTTAAACAAGATATGGGAATTTTTAAATGAAACACAAACTGATTCTAATATTTTTGTGACCACAGATTCAGAAAAAGTGCGACAATTGGCAAAAACTTATTATGGCAAAAGAATTTTCGACACAGAAGGACCTATTATGCATTTAGATAAACCTTATGGAGTAAGAAAATTATGTGGGGGTTTGCGTAAGTTAATTCTCGACCAATATATCCTTGTGATATGTGATAAATTGATCGTTAGCCCAAGTTCTTTTACCCGTATGCCTCTCATGATGCGTGGGACCAAAAACTGTTTTACGCTTAAAGGTGATGTGATAAAACAAATATAATAGAATGATTATAGGTGAATTCGCGGATCTTTTTGGTTTGACGGGCAACACTTGTTTTCTTAACGAAACACTTTCAAACTTGGGATACTGGTAGAATGTGTCATATAAAACATCTTAACAAAAATTAGTTCTTAATAAGTGATTTCATGTTAAAGTTGTCGTATTTGTGTAATTTCAACCAATCACTGACGTCTATTGAGGTGAAAACAATTACTACAAAAACACTACATAAAACATTAATGAAAAATGTTGCCCTTCAAACCAAAAAGATCCGAATTCGCTATCATCAATTCACCGTGAGGAAAGTTCGCTGAGAAAATATATCCATGGTATCTCACCATTAATAGTTTAAAACTATCTTATTGACAAACGAAACGATGAATTAATGATATGCCACTTAATTTGTTGCCGGAGACCACTCGAAAAGTGAAAACTCGTAAATCAGAACAATAATTTCCCATAATAGCAATGTTATAAACCGTAATTCGTTTCCAGAAAAATATTTTACCCATAAAATTTATAATACCCGTAAATAAATGGGTATAAAACAACAGCAGAATGTAAAGAATATTTTATGTAATGTAAAAAGAATGTTAAAATCATTTCTAATAAAAAAAACTATTTTTACTATAATCGTTTTCTGAATCACCTACACTCGCACACACCATCACTTGTAGACTCGTTCGCCAATTCACAAGCACTCGTAGACGGACTTGTAGATTTCTTTTTTTAAAACTTGTAGATTTCTTGTAGATTTCTTTTAGAGTTGTTTGCTAAGAAGAAGCTTTCTTTCGTTCTCTATAAATTTCTCTGTAAAACACTCAGAAGCATTTGTTGTGGTAGTAGAAACTTTTGCACTTCATTGAAAATATAGATCTTGTGCTTGAAAAATGAATTCGCAAACCCAGGGTTACGTAAAGGCGGATCCTCGTAAAGTGAGGTATCACTGTACTTAGTATCGCAACATTAATAGTTAAAAATTATCTTATTGCAAAACAAACAAAAAAAGAGGTTGACGACAATGAACTTTGCCCGCGGTGAATTATTGGTGGTGAATTTACTGGATATGTAACAGAATATTCACATGAATGAACCGAACGAAATATCTTATACAAATCTGAATATCTCATGCTCTGAATATAAATTTCTTATTTATCTGCTTTCATGACCTAGTGCCTCTGAAGTACATTCAACCTCTGAGGAGTAAGCAGTGATGGGACATATATATTTTATTAACATTTTTCCTTTGTGTGACACCTGGGGGAAAGTGTCTTCTACAACAAGCTCGGAGCTAACCAATGCTACGTGAGTGAATTTAGTCGATAGAAACTGAATGAAACCTGTATATATGTATATATATATATACAGATTATATACATTGTAGATTATACACATATTATATTATGTTATATTATATTATATTATATTATACACATGTAAAGCTTGAAGCACGTGTACCGCGGAATCCCTGGTAGTTTTGTTGTTATTTTTTGGATTTACAATTTATATATATATACATATAT
>NC_069010.1:8900469-8903994 GCF_001194135.2 Octopus bimaculoides
TTTAGCAACCCTCATTTGCACCTCCTGCCGCGAGGTAGGTTCATCTGGGACTCTCGACAGGAAGAGGTCCAGCTTTGATTTAAAAACCTCTACATCTACTTTGTGCAGGTTCCTCAGGCTCTCTGGGAGAATATTAAAAAGCTGTGGGCCCCTGAAACCCAAATTGTTGCAGTAACTGGTCCTGAAGCGCGATGGCATTGCTGGGATCTTTGGCACTATGCAGTGTCGTCCCGTTCTGGCATTCAATGCCAAAATTTGGCACAATTCCTTCCAGGATCTTCAAGATGTATATTACTGCATACCTCTCATGCCTTCTCTCCAGGGAGTAGAGTCTTAGCTGTTTCAGCCTTTCCCAGTAGCTGAGCAGTTGCAATGCATATATATATATATATGCATATATATGTATATATGTATATATATACATATGTATATATACATGTGTGTGTGTGTGTGTGTGTCTAATTTATTACCTTATCGCTCCCATATTTCTCTTCTTACGGCACATCCTGACACACTTCCCTTATCTCTCTCTTCTCAGCAAAATACGTCGGAAGTATAACGCAGCCTCAATCGTCAGGTTCCCATTTGAATTTACCCCCTCTTCTTCACTTTCTCCTTTATTACACATCCATATTACCTTAACACGGACCTCGAGTAAACAAGAGTCCCTAATCCACTCCCACTTCACTCTTTTTAATTCCTCCGCCGCCGCCGCCTCCTGACCGAGGAAGACCATTGCCGACCTTCAGGAACATTCTGCGCTCTAGGACTAACTTATATTTTGCACTTGCGGCTCCGTTGGTGGCTAATGAGCCCTGCTCTTGACAAGCATACACGACTGCAAACATTGCAGACCAAGCTTTCCCCCATTCACTATACGAGCCGTGCGCTTTCGCGCAGCTCACTCAAGTTCTTCATGCTGGATACGTGCTCTCTCAAAAGTGTCGAGCCCCTCCTGAACCTGCTTCCTCCATCCGTGCCGATGACAGGCATTGTTCTCCCAGTCATACACACATACATACGTACATATATATCATGAACTAACTGTTACTTTCTCAGAATGCAGCACAGACCTTTGTCAGTGAACAGGTCGTCGCGGTCTCAAAGCGACGAAAATATTTTGACGAATTAAATCTAAATGTTGAAGTGAATCTAACGGTCTCTGTCTGTTTTTTTAATGGCTTATAAACACCTTCCACGCGGCAATTCTTCATCTGTTTACATTAGGCAACGTTTTTCTCATTGGACATTTCTCCAACTTAACTTGCTCTATGCTGCATATATGGAGATTTAATGAGAAAATCTATGCTAATCTATAGAGAGAATGTTATCGATATCTCTATATTTACACCATTCCCTAACCGTTCATCTGTTAGCTGTGGTTTAATATTCGACATGACTCCCATCACTATCACTCATAGATAGGAATAGATAAACATGAAACTCATAGATCCAACTTCTCGGCTCTTTTATTAAGTTCCTATTATTATCTTTATGATAATTCCAAATTAAAATATGAATTTATATCTATGTACGAAACAATGGTATGCATGGACAAACGTCCTACAATTTTTTAGCATCTTATCGCCTCCGTTTTTTGGCAGATATGATTGGATTTGTAGAACTTCATTGCATAAATTAATCATGCACTTCATATGAAAGAGTTTGAAGAGGCCAGGGTAATGCATGCAAGACTCAAAAAAGATTTGAGGAAGAATGTTACGATCGAGAAGGTGAACGACAATGACCTTTTTCTGTGCACAGTTTGTGACAAACCATGCTTTTCTTTTGCTGGGCTCAAATCTCATTTGCAAACCCATTTGAAAACGGACCTTCACTAACTATTCTGTCTCTATGTCTGTGCACACCTTTGAATGCAACGAATGCCAGAAGGTTTGCAAATCTAACGAAGGCCTCAAGAGATATTTTAAGATCAACAAAGACAAGAACTTAAATGCAGCTCTTTGGTGGGCCAAATCAGATATGCAAACTATGTTGGTGTCTTTTCAGAACATTGTTTGGTTTAAAAAGCCACATCAGATGCCATGATGGTTCTAAGGTGTAGGTACAGGAGGTGGTGGTCTACCTCTGCATATGGAGTAGACAACCACCGCATATATAAATAAATAAATATATATAAATTAATAAATTGATAATCTTTTACCCTTTTATTTGTTATATATATATATATATAGGTTCAAAAAAAGGAAAAAGACAAAAAACAACAACGTGAAGACGTGATACAGATAGTGTTACTAGACGCTCGGGAAAGGAAAGAGAGAGAGTATGACGTTTTGAGCGGAGCTCTTCGTCGGAAACAAGGAAAGTCCAAAGAAGGGAAAAACGGAGGAAGAATATATATATATATATATATATATGTGTGTGTGTGTGTGTGTTCATATAATGATATCTACCAAATGTATCGGTGAGATAAAACATGTAATCGTTACCAAAATAGCAAAAATTCGTCCACAAAGGTCTATAGTAGACTCCTTATGGATCGGATCTCCTTGGTTATATATTAAAAAAATTTAATAAGACCTTTGACGTTGATATCCATATATATCAACATTTCTGTATAAGGTCAATGCATACATAGGTAATAAACTTTATATATATAATATAATATAATATAATTTAGCATATAAGGGTTGAGTGTGGATTCGTCCTGTAATTGGAGAAGTTTCCAAAAGATTTCTACCGTTGATTCTTTATATTTTACTTCGAATTTACCGATGTTTATTTAAAACACAACTATCAGGTAACAACGGAAAGGTGATGATATATATATATATAATATAGAAATATAGGTAAGTTTCTCCTGTAGATTAATATAAACTTCCAAATAAGAATTGAGAAGCAAGTGGGGAGGGGGTGAAAACACAATATCCAAATAAGTTTTAAAATACTGGAGACTGAAATTTATATTTAAACGTTTATAATCATTACGGATTATTTATGAATGAGAAAAACATGTTTAAAAGCAATCATAAATGGTTGGTGGTATATAAATTCTACAACAGAATGTTTTATGTAAATAATATGAGAGAATTATAGAAGGAGACAGGTAGATATTACAGAAAGTAATTAAAGCAATTAAGCAATAACATAGTTAATAAAACGATATAAAAACAGAATAAAGATTGTAAGAATAATAAATAAAATATGAAGAAGAGCGGGTATTTTACTTACAACGTCCGCTGCTAAAATTATAAATCGTCTATGGCAGGGTGTATATAGAAAAATTAATATATCGAAAAGATTTGAGGAATAATTGAAGAGAAAGTATTTAGTAGTGTAGGGGAGATAATAAGGGAGGAACATGGTTTAGTTTTCGTCTGATCATGGAGATTGGAAAAATTAAATATATTGTCATTAGATGTAATACAAATAATATAGGAGTATATGCGTATATACGTACATGTATGTACATACCTACATCATTAGATGTAGATGAATATGCTTACTAAAGAAAAAAATATATAAAGTTATATATATATATATATATATACATATATATATATA
>NC_069010.1:8909714-8910554 GCF_001194135.2 Octopus bimaculoides
GGAGCCTGGTGTTGCCATCCGGTTTCACCATTCCTCAGTCAAATCGTCCAACCCATGCTAGCATGGAAGGCGGACGTTAAACGACGATGATGATGATGATGATGATATATATATATATATATATATATCGCGGTGACAATGGACGGGAGGACAATGATAGGGTTCATAATGGACAGACATATCTACAGTTAGAGTGATGGATTGATGGGTTAGGGTTAGAGTTGGGGATGCACAAATGACAGACAGTTTACCTGCAGTTGTCCCATGTCTTGATCATATTTTTGTATCCAATTCTCAACTTCTGTTTCTGCCTTGAACTTTCGCTGTTGATAGAAAACACAAATCTTATATTATAAAAGTGAAGCTGGTCTCTGTCTGTCTTTCCATCCATAACAAGACCTGTTAGAGGAAGGGAAAGAAGGGACAAGGAAAACGTTGATGAGAGAGTGTAATAGATATATAGATAGATAGATAGATAGGTAAATAGATAGATAGATAATCATAAATATACAGGGATTAGCATTGAGTTGCTTCTCCAACATACTGAAAATTTAGAAATAGCAGTCACAGAACTATTGATTCTAAACTACAAATTTTTCTCTAAATGGATTTCTTTTGAGGTGGGGTGCCTGAACTCACTAGCCGATGAATTCGTAAGTGCCTTTACTTCTCGTTGGTTTTTGGTGTCGCATGGCCAGAAATTACTGTGAATTTTTTTAGAGACACTTTCAAATTTATCAGAATATTGGGCTGAAGAGTCGGAATAGAGTTATATCTTAACCGCGAAACGTTTGTATCCAATTAACTAAAGGCAGGTTTGTTTTTGCTTTTCACTCTGGT
>NC_069010.1:8910841-8911920 GCF_001194135.2 Octopus bimaculoides
AGATAGATAGATAGATAGATAGATAGATAGATAGATAGATAGACAGATAGATAGAGATAGATAGATAGATTTCTTTTATTAGCCACACAGGGCTCAACATAGATGGGACAAATACAATGTAGAGTTTTTTTCTTTTCGATGGGGACGAAAATAAAGTAAAAAAAAAATAAAATGGGGATAACGATGAAAAGGCATCGAGAAAACGTTTGGGGTATGTACAAAAAAAAATGAAAATATTACAAAAATTTCCCAATAAATGGGGAGGTTATCCGTGGAAAGAAAAACCTATGGAAAAGACCACGGTAACCTCGGTCCATAATGTCACAATTTGTAAAATAAAAGCACTTTTGTTTACGAAAGAAATGTAAGTAACTCTCTGTTTACAAAATTTTAAAACGTTTTATAGAATCATGGTCAAGGTGGCTTCGTCATTTATACGTGCCATTCTTGCTACATGTATCCATCTTTTTTCGAAGCATTTGCTAGACAACACTTGCCTCTCTACTCTCACCTTCCTTTTCAAGTGATACTTGAAAAAGTTGATGAGAGATTGACCAGAGAGGAAAGTATTTGTCTCTAATCCTTTCAGACGCTATGTAGATAGATAGATAGATAGATAGACAGACAGACAGAGAGATAGATATAAACATAGATATATAATACATTTTGTTGCTTTTTTGTTGTGTATGTGTGTGTGCATGTGTGCACATGTGCATGTATGTGTGTGTGAGTGTGTGTGTGTGTGTGTGTGTGTGTGTGTTTGTATCAGTACGCTTTTCAACATACAGACAATGCAATACAGCAAATAATTCAGTGGTTCTTAAACAGGGTGGGTGCGCACACCCTAGTAGGGTGTCAGTAATTTCCAGGGTGGAGGGGTTGCAAGCCTTTGAGAAAAAAGTAGGAATTTCTCTAATTATATTTGTTATTCTATTAACCCTAACCCCGTACACCAGATTGACTGCTTGCAGACTCCCATCTCATCCTGAAGATGAAAATGCAGCTCAAATGCCAGCGTTTTTAATGATGTCGTCAAAATCCAGAGCGAATCACAGAAAGTCCTCTACTCCCCCCCCATG
>NC_069010.1:8913059-8913764 GCF_001194135.2 Octopus bimaculoides
CGGGGGTGGGGGTTGAAGGTGAGGACGACGGCGGTGATGGAAGGAATGAAGAAAAGGCAAAAAAAAAGAAATATAAACAAAAACAAACGAAATGTAGCTTCAAAACATTAAATCTGTGCTTCTACGTACACGCATGAACGCATTTCAACACATTTCTTGATACATTCAGTGGCTGCTGCCACTTATTCTCCGCTAAGTTACAGAGACGTAAACAAACCAACATTGGCTGACAAACGATGGCAGTGGGGATATACGTAAAAGCACCCACTACACTCTCTGAGTGGTTGGCATTAGGAAGGGCATCCAGCTGTAGAAACTCTGCCAAATTAGATTGGAGCCTGGGTGTTGCCATCCGGTCTCACCAGTCCTCAGTCAAATCGTCCAACCCATGCTAGCATGGAAAGCGGACGTTAAACGATGATGATGATGATGATATATATACATATATTTACATGGCGGGCTTCTTCTAGTTTCTTATTTCTTTATTGCCCACAAGGGGCTAAACATAGAGGGGACAAACAAGGGAGAAACAAGGACAGACAAACAGGCAAAGGGATTAAGTCGATTACATCGACCCTAGTGTTTCAATGGTACTTAATTTATCGACCCCCGAAAGGATGAAAGGCAAAGTCGACCTTGGCGGAATTTGAACTCAGAACGTGACGGCAGACGAAATACTGCTAAGCATTTCGTCCAGCGTGCTAA
>NC_069010.1:8913934-8916150 GCF_001194135.2 Octopus bimaculoides
AATAATAATAATAATAATAATAATAATAATCCTTTCTACTAAAGGCACAAGGCCTAAAATTTGAGGGGAGGGGACTAGTCAATTACATTGACACCAGTGTTTCACTGGTACAAATAATTTTCACTGATAATAATAATTAATTCTGGTTTTATTGGCCACCCACAAGGGCTAATATAAATCAAAAACATGTAAGGACAAAAACAGGACGAAAATACAAAGGGTTTTGTCCAAAAAGAAAGGCTTTGTGTAAACAATAATAATAATAATAAACGACCAATATGTAATACCTGTTCATCCTTGGCCGCTGTTACCTCTGCCAGTTCTTTTTCTAGCTTTTCAATAAGTTTCTTATTTTGAACAGCTTTCTCTGCCGTCTCTTTCAGGTATTCGTCTTGCTCCTTCTCTTCGAGAGGGGTGGTCAGCAAGCGGATTCTTAAAATGCTCTTCAACTCATTCAGTTTGTTTACAAACTCCTGTAGCTCCGGTGACATATTGTCTTTATATTTCACTATCTCCTTCGCGGCCGTCGTGTTTGCGTTGATAGCCCGCAGTATGTTCTTGCACGAGTTGCTCAGCCGGTCAGCGATGTACGACAGCTGCCGGCCGAGTTCATGCGCCCTCATGCTTTCGTCACTGCTCTCTCTCGTTTCTATCGAGGAATTCAAGCTCAAGCAAGTCTCGCTCGGTGATATGGACTGCAGCGGGTAATCGCCACGCTCTTCTTCCCCAAAGAGCGAGTAATTATAACTGTCGTAGCTGATCTTTTTCGTGGCTTTCCCAAGGCTGGCTTCGTATTCATCATCATGACAGATATACATGTCAGTGTCGTCTACATCGTCACTTGTGGAATGTCTATAGTGGACATCAATTTCATCTTCACTAGTTGTAATGATGGAACTGTCTTCCTCTTCAGCTTCACCGTCAAAATCACTAGAAAGTTTTCTCGTCATTTCTGCCTCAGCAGTCAAATCTATAACCTTAGGCTGTTGGTAGGCTGACCGACGCATCCGGCGGCAAAACGTGAGGAAATCACGCCGTGTTTCCGTGTAGGATACTTGGAGGCCGGCGTGATTCTTAAAACAGTCTTTCAAATGGTCGTCAAAGGCGTCATTGAAGAGGTGTAAATTATCCAAGACAAATGGAAACATACCTACCAACACGGCTCTTTCGACCATGTCCACATATACGTTCATCACTCGTTGCGACTCGAGCGACGACAGCTTCTTCTTTGCTGGCTGCAAACTGATGTGAGGGTAGGTAACATTCACTTCTTCGGCGTGTTCATTGTTACTTGTTGCAGTGTTACTAACACTTACGTTATTATTCTGGACAGCGACAGATGCAGCTTCTGCTGGTGGTTCCTTTGGTGCTGTTTGAATTTCAGATACAGATTTTTGGTAGCCAATGTGATCGGAATTTATGCTTTCCGTAGTGATGAAACTACCGAGGGATGTTTTAAGCTCATTCATACCTTTAAACAGGTTTTGGTCTTCATTCCCCGTAGCCATGGTTAGAGCTGGGTGGTGTGTAGATTGTGCGATGACGCAAAGTGCCGCTGGGTCCTTCGCTGAGATCTAGTGCAGTGTGACGTAAAATGTAATGCGAAAAACAGACAGTGCAAGTGCGTGGAGGTGTAACACTGCGTGTTACTGGTGCAGTGATGCGTGGTGATGTGCAGCGAAGTTCGCTACTGTGTGTTACAGCTGTGTAACCTGCAGTGCAGCACGGTGTAGTTTGCACAGATGGAAGGTGGAGGTGTCGTGCGTTGCAGGGTAGCGTTGTTTGGTGCGGTGTAGAGAACTGTGATGTGTTGTAACGTGGTGGTATGATGTAGTGCTGTTGGCACAGTGAAGAAAGGTTCAGGTTAGTGTGGGGAGGTTTAACGGGACACAGTGAAGATAACGCAGTGTTGCGCAATACCGAATAGTTGGTGGAGTGTTGTGGCACGCGGGGTTGCTGTGCGATGCAAGGAAGCGTCGGTAACGTAGTGTGCTGTGACGTGCCGCGGTTAAGAGCAGGTAACGCGGTGCACTGCGGTTTAGTGTACAGCGGCTCGGCTTTGTATGGAGTGGCACAGTAAATTGCAGGGAGTGTTACACGGTTGGGCGGGGGGGTGCAAGGGGACACAATACGATGGGGTGTGGCACAGGGTGATGGTGCGACGCAGGGGTGTGGGATGCAAGGTGTCGAAGCGAAATACGGGTAGGAGCAGTCGA
>NC_069010.1:8916355-8918496 GCF_001194135.2 Octopus bimaculoides
GGGGTTAAGCGAGATGTGAGGGAGTGTCTTGCGATATGGTGTGGTGTCGTTGACTGTTGTGACAGTGGAGCGTCCGGGGTTAGGGCGCTGTGTCGTGGAGTGTGGTTTGGTGGGGTGGGGTTTGATCGGAAAGAGTTTGGTGCGGTGGGGGTTTGTGGGGTGTGATGTGGTGTTATCTAGTGCTGTGGGCACTAGTGTGTTGGACTCTTGTGGGTTCGCCTCTAGTGCTGTAGATTCTAGTGTGTTGGACTCTTGTGGGTTTGCCTCTAGCGCTATGGACTCTAGTGTGCTGGACTCTTGTGGGTTCGCCTCTAGTGCTGTAGACTCTAGTGTGTTGAACTCTTGTGGGTTTGCCTCTAGCGCTATGGACTCTAGTATGTTGGACTCTTGTGGGTTTGTCTCTAGTGCTGTAGACTCTAGTGTGTTGGACTCTTGTGGGTTCACCTCTAGTGTTGTAGACTCTAGTGTGTTGGACTCTTGTGGGTTTGCCTCTAGCGCTATGGACTCTAGTGCTGTTGACTCTTGTGGGTCTGTCTCTAGCGCTGTGGACCCTAGTGTGTTGGACTCTTGTGAGTTCGTCTCTAGCGCTGTAGACTCTAATGTGTTGGACTCTTGTAGGTTCACCTCTAGTTCTGTGAACTCTAGTGTGTTGAACTCTTGTGGGTTCAACTCTAATGCTGTGGACTCTTGTTGGGTGGGTTCGAGTGTGTTAGACTCTATAAGGGTAGATTCTAATGCTGTAGAGTCTAGTGCTGTGGACTCTAGTGTATTGGGCTCTATTAGATTGGACTCTATAAGGGTGGATTCTAATGCATTAGACTCTGGTGTTATGAACTCTTCTGGGATGGATTCTAATGCATGGGACTCTAATGTTATGAACTCTTGTGCGGTGGGGTTTAGTTTAGTTTTGTGGGGTGTGACGTGATGTGATGCAGTGCTTTGCAATGTTGTTAGATGCGGTTCTGAGTAGTAAGGCTCACTTTGCTGTACTTCATTATTATAAGTTGTACTTTGGGGTAATGTGGTATGGTAAAGTACGCTACGGCTTGTGTTTTTAGTGCTGCGTGGTGTGCTATACCGAAGTACGGTTTGTTGTGGGACAACGTACTTCGTTGTGGTTGGAGCTGGTGCAGTAGTGTAACGCGGTGTCGTGTGGGTCTTCTTGGCTGAATATGGTGCGGCACGTTGTCCTGCAATGCGATAGGGTGTGGTATTCGATGCAGGGTAATGCAATGCAGTGCAGCTAGGTATGGCTTGCGGTGATGTAAAGGAGTTTAGTGTGGTCGTGGGTACCACGGTGGCTCTGTTTGGCGCAGTGTCGTGCGATGTGGTCCACACTGGTGCAGGGTCGCTTAGTGTGGCTGTTTGGGGCGCAGCGTAATGAAGAGTGGTTTGGAGTGGTGTATTATATTGCAAGGTAGTGTACTGAGGCACGTTGCCGTGTAGTGCACCTTGCTGTAGAGTGGCGTATTGCTGCACACTTTGATCTGGCGCAAGATGGTGCGGTGTCGTGCAGTGAGGGGATGCGTGGTGCAATGAGGTGTAGTGCAAGTACGTGTGGTGCGGGGAAGTGAAGTACGAGGGGTTGTAGTGTGGAGTGTAATAGGGATATAGTGTGGAGGGGTTTGTTGTAGTGTGGGGAGATGCAGTTTCGCTTAGGGTGGTGTTGTTTGGCACAGTGTAGTAATACAAAGGATGTTGGTATAGAGTGTGGTATGCAGGGATATAGTGTAGGGTCACAGGTGTAGCGTGGGATGGCACTGTTTGATGTAGTGTAGCTGTGCTATGGAGTGGTGCACTGCAATGTGGTGTGTTTTGGGGTGGTGTGGCGTTCCTTACTTGTTGTTTGCTCTGTTGCAATGTAGTGTATTGCGGTGCAGTTTGGAGTGGCGCGACGTAGTTTAGTTTAGTGTTGTGTTGTTCGGTCTGTTGCAATGTAGTGTATTGCGGTGCAGTTTGGAGTGGCGCGACGTAGTTTAGTTTAGTGTTCTGTTGTTTGCTCTGTTGCAATGTAGTGTATTGCGGTGCAGTTTGGAGTGGCGCGATGTAGTTTAGTTTAGTGTTGTGTTGTTCGGTCTGTTGCGATGTAGTGTATTGCGGTGCAGTTTGGAGTGGCGCGACGTAGTTTAGTTTAGTGTTGC
>NC_069010.1:8918543-8920195 GCF_001194135.2 Octopus bimaculoides
AGTGTTGTGTTGTTCGGTCTGTTGCGATGTAGTGTATTGCGGTGCAGTTTGGAGTGGCGTGACGTAGTTTAGTTTAGTGTTGTGTTGTTCGGTCTGTTGCGATGTAGTGTATTGCGGTGCAGTTTGGAGTGGCGCGACGTAGTTTAGTTTAGTGTTGCGTTGTCCGGTCTGCTGCGACGCAGGGTACTGTGTAGTGATGTAGTGAAGTGTGCGATTCGCTGCTGCAGTGCCGTGTGGAGTGATGTAGTATAAAGTGGGATGACTTGGAGTGGTACGGTACGATGGAGTGGTGTAGTGTAGGGCTGCACGATTTGGTTTGGTATACTGCGCAAGCGTACAATAGGGTCCAGCCTGTGGTGGTTTTGTATTGTAGGTTAAGATGTATTCTGTTTTGGGGCGGTTTAGGGAGACGTACTGATGAGTCGTTTGGTGTGGCGTAGTGTACTGGGATGTATTTTGTTGCGGGGTTGTGTACTTTGATGCACTTTGCTGCGATGTAGCGTGCTGGGATGTATTTTGTTGCGGTGTGGTGTGCTTTGATGCACTTTGATGTGATTTGGCACGCTGTGTTGTACTTTGTGGTTTGGTGTACTTCGATGCGCTTTTATGCGGCTTGGTTCGCTGTGATGTACTTTGAAGCAATGTGACACGCTGTGATGTACTCCGCGGTGTAGTGTACTCTGATGTGCTTTGATGTGGCTTGGCACGCTGTGTTGTACTTTCACGCAATGTGACACGCTGTGATGTACTTTGTGATGTGGAGGACCCTGATGCACTTTGATGTGATGTACTTTGATGTGTTGTACTTTGATGTGATGTACTTTGATGTGATGTACTTTGGTCTTGTGCAGTGTGACGTGACGCAGAGGTGCGCGGTGTGGAGTTGAACTTCAAAAACTCTGATGGCTTAGTGCGATGCGGTTTAGTGTGCCATGGTGCAACGTAAGGTGTGGTATAGTGTGATGTGGAGCAAGGTGCAGCCTTGCAGCCTCTGGCGTAGTTCGGTGTGGTGTACTGTAGGGAGCTGCAGTTTGTGATGTAGTATGATGTGTTGTTGTATACCGTGTTAGAACTTGGTCTCGTGTTGTATGGGACAGTGTTGTGTCGGGTGGTGCATTGAAGTGGGACGTGTTGTTGTGTGGTGCAAAGTAACTGGGTGCGATTCGATGCGTTGCAGTGGGATTTTGAAGTGTGACAGTGTGCAGGGCGTTTAGGTGCAGTTTTGCATGGCTCACTGTAGTATAGTACGGTACTGTTTAGTGTATTACAGTGTTTTGCAGTGTAGTACGGTGTACTACGATGTGCACTAGAATGGTGCACCGAAGTGCATTTGTTTGCGTTGGCGGCGTTCTGTTGCGCAGCACAGTGTGAAGCGGTGCAGTATCGTGCCGTGCAGTGGTGGCGCTGTGATGCAGTGCAGGGCCGTGTCGCGCGGCACGAGGGGTTGCAGTGTTGCTGCTTGGAGTGGCGTAGCACGAATCGCTGTGGGACAGTGCAATGCTGTGACGCAGTGCACTTGCAGTTGCAACGCGCAACAGAGCAGTGCGACGCACGCGGGGAATGGTGCAAGCTGCTCTTGCGGTTTGGGGGGATGGAGTGTGAAGGGAGGGGAGGAAGAGTCTTCTTCGGGGGAGTTGGGGGGAACAGTGTTG
>NC_069010.1:8921155-8922618 GCF_001194135.2 Octopus bimaculoides
AAACTAAATCCTCGTTTTAGAAAGAAGAAGAAGAAGAAAAAGAATAAAAAAAAAGGGAAAAAACCCCAAAGATGGAATGAGAAGAAGTAGCGATATGTATATATATATATATATATATATATAAACACACAAACTAACAGAAAGCAAATGTAAACAATTTGAGGCGGACCACAGAAACTTGTAACTGTCGATGTTGTTTCCCTTAGCAACCAAACCTGACAACAGCAACGCAAAAAAACAGACACGAGACCAAAAAATGAAAGAAGAAGAAGAAGAAGAAGAAGAAGAAGAAGAGAGAAGATATAACGATTTATAAAAACGGACACAACACACACACACACACACACACACACAACACATTCTTACAGATACATATAGAAATATACCTTCAGAAACATACACACACACACACACAAACACTATATGCACATATACAGGCACGTGTAAATTTACACACGCATACATGCAGAAATACATACTCAGACGCATACACACACACATATATGCACACATACATACACGCGCGCACACACACACACACACACACACACACATGAATATACG
This sequence comes from Octopus bimaculoides, assembly GCF_001194135.2. Classification (NCBI taxonomy): domain Eukaryota; kingdom Metazoa; phylum Mollusca; class Cephalopoda; order Octopoda; family Octopodidae; genus Octopus; species Octopus bimaculoides. The sequence continues at coordinate 8,921,720 of NC_069010.1, forward strand.
CATACTTGCCCACAGACGCATAAGACATACATGCATACACAAATATACACGCATACACATATCCACACAACATGCACACACGCATAGATACATGCACAGACACACTTTATTTTTCCCATACACTCTCTGCCGAGGACGTAAACACACCAGTATCGGTTGTCAAACGATGTTGGAGGGACACGCACAGAAACATATACACACACATATATATAAAAGCTCTCTCCTTTCTGGTTTTGAGAAGCCTAATTTCTCAAGATTGGTATTTAGGCAGAGTGTTACATATCCCAGGGCCCCGATTGTGTGTGCATGTGTGTGTGTGTCTCCCCAACATCGCTTGACAACCGGTGTTGGCGTGTTCACGTCACCGTAACCTAGCTGTTCGGCGAAAGAGAACGATAGAAGAAATACTCGGCTTAAGAAATTATAAGTCCTATTCGACTAAAACCCTTCGAGGCGGTGCTCCAGCATGGCCGCAGTCAACTGACTGAAACAAATAAAAAGTATAGGAGTGGCTGAGTGGTAAGTAGCTTGTTTACCAACCACATGGTTCAGGGTTCAGTCCCACTGCGTGGCACCTTGGGCAAGAGTCTCGGGTCGACCAAAGCCTTGTGAGTGGATATGGTAGACGGAAACTGAAAGAAGCCCGTCGTATATATGTATGTATATATATGTGTATGTGTGTGTATATGTTTGTGTCTCTGTGTTTGTTCCACCAACATCGCTTGACAACCGATGCTGGTGTGTTTACGTCCCCGTAACTTAGCGGTTCGGCCAAAAAGAACCGATGGAACAAGTACTAGGCTTCCAAAGAATAAGTCCTGGGGTCGATTTGCTCGACTAAAAGGCGGTGCTCCAGCATGGCCGCAGTCAAATGACTGAAACAAGTAAAAGAGTAAAGA
>NC_069010.1:8923485-8924118 GCF_001194135.2 Octopus bimaculoides
CCCTCTTTTACGTCATTTTCACTTAAAGTCACATTTCCAGGCTTTCTCCCTCCCTCACACTTTCTATTTCTATTTCTGCCCCACTCTCTCACTCTCTCACACTCTCTATTTCACTCTCTCTCTCTCTCTCTCTCTCTCGGTACTACTAAAGCAGCGTGGTCCCGAACGCGCAGTCGCGCGGTCGCGCGTCCGCGCTAGCTAGACGTGAGTGGTCGATCCTACAAAAAGTGCGCGTGTAAATGAATGTGGTTAGGGTTAGGGTTAGGGATAGGGTTAGGGTTAGGGTTAGGGATAGGGTTAGGGTTAGGGTTAGGGATAGGGTTAGGGTTAGGGTTAAGGATAGGGTTAGGGTTAGGGTTAGGGGGTACTACTTAAGCAGCACGGTCCCGAACCCGCAGTCGCGCGTCCGCGCTAGCTAGTCGTGAGTGGTCGATCCTATCCCAAACCCTAACCCTAACCCTAACTCTATCCCTAACCCTATCCCTAACCCGAACCCTAACCCTATCCCTAACCCGCGTGTGCAAATGAATACGTGTTTAGGGTTAGGGTTAGGATCGACCACTCACGACTAGCTAGCGCGGACGCGCGACTGCGCGTTCGGGACCACGCTGCTTTAGTAGTACCCTCTCTCTC
>NC_069010.1:8924128-8925290 GCF_001194135.2 Octopus bimaculoides
AGCGCGGACGCGCGACTGCGCGTTCGGGACCACGCTGCTTTAGTAGTACCCTCTCTCTCTCTCTCTCTCCGACTTACACTCATATAATCCTCCCCCTTCCTCCTTGTCGTCACAGCTAAACCCAATCGCATTCGCTCAACGCTTTCGCCAACCGACCAACCAGCCAGCCAGCCAGCTACCCATCCGCCCAACCAGCCAACCATCTAATCATTCATTCATTCATTCATTGACAGACGGCTACAAACGTGAACCGTGTCTCGGTCATTTGTACCCTAGATATCCGGCGTTACGAGATGGTGGGTTCAAACCCACGCACCATCAGGTGCGTGGTAGTCGGCGATGGGGCCGTAGGGAAGACGTCTATGCTCCTTAATTACACAACGAAAGGATACAGTGCGGATTATGTACCAACATTCTACGATAGTTTCAACGGTAAGGAACCTTTTTTCTATCGATATATGTTTTCACTATTGTGCTCGGGCGTCGCTGAGAAGGTGTTTGCTTCGAAATCACATGATTCCTAGTTCGATCTCACCGCGTGGCGATACCTTTGGGGTGGGGGGGACCGACCAAAGCGTTGTGAGTGGATTTGATAAACAGAAACTAGAAAGAAGCCCGGCGTAGGTGAGAAGCTTTCGCAAGTGTCTTTGTCGTTTTACTCTAGCCTGGAGCCGACCAACGTCTAGCGAGAGGATTTCGTAAACGGAAACTGCATGGAAGCCCATCCTGTACACACACACACACACACAGACGTGTGTGTGTGTAAATGAATGCGGGTGAGGGAACAACAAGCATATTTATATATATAATTCTTAAACAAAAATGTTGTTGACAGTAACTTCGAAGTTTCGGTCAGCTAAGCCATCGTCGGACTGCCCGTTTTCTTTATGATTGATCTTAAAACAAACATTAATATATGTGTGTGTGTGTGTGTGTGTGTAATTATCCCTACCACTATCACCACCGCTTGATAACCGATATTGGTTTGTTTACGTTTTACGTTTCCGTGTATTAGCGGTTCGTCAAAACGGAGGAACAATAGAATAGGTACCAGACTTGAGGAAAAGGGGAAAATAAAAGGGACTGAAACACTATTAATGTTGTAGTAATAGGGAGATGAGTGGTTGAAACCCCTCGAAGGGTCCAGATGGACTATATGTAA
>NC_069010.1:8925390-8926327 GCF_001194135.2 Octopus bimaculoides
TATTTGCTTAAAATAACATATATTTTTGCATTTATTTATTTAACAGTATTGTCAATTAAAAGATTCTGATTAAAAAAACATATATAAAATCAAATTGCCCATAAACAGTTTTTGTGGTCCGCGGGCCACAGTTTGAAAACCCCTGGTTTACAAAACCAAATGCTGGGTTCATCTCATACTCATTTCATTGCAAAATCGCTTTGTAATTTTTTTATTGTTTGTTTGTTTGCTTTTCCTGTCTGTTTAAAAACAAAAGTAAACTACAGCTTTGGGGCGGGGGGACACCATTGACGATGACTCAAATACACTCGACTCCAAAGCTGTAACATAATCTCTGTTGTCTATTTTTAGTATTCTATCTGCTCTGCCTTCCAGTGTTCTCCGTTAACGCGAAGTCGGGTATAATATTACATTTAAGCGGGGAATCCGATTTGACGGGGTAAATAAGCATAGTTCTCAGGGAGATTCAGTGTGACATAGAATGACAGGACTGACCCTTTGAGTTGCAGGTGTAACTCATTTTTCACCAGATCAGCAGATCGGAGCAACGTGAAAGTATAATGTCTTGCTGAAGGAGACAACGTACCACTAAGGAATCGAACCAAATACCTTAACCATTATACCACAGGGCTTCAGAGATCGTAGTATCTATCCCCTATCAAGGGCCTTTCTCCAAATGAACACGCTCTGAGCATCTCGGCTATGAGAAGTCAGTCATCGATGTATGGGGACTGTCAAACTCCCATGATATGGCCTCGAGAGCTATAAGAGAGGGCTGAGTACCATGTATCGATGGACAGCCACTTGTAAAATTACTGGGTCTTGTTTGTCTTTGTAGGTCATATACACATACACAAAATAGCAGGAGAGATGTGGCTACTCTTGCTTCCAGATCTAGCTACCATGCAGAGGTTTCACTCATTGGCTTATATATATA
>NC_069010.1:8926636-8927470 GCF_001194135.2 Octopus bimaculoides
AAGAGGGGGCGCTGACAAGTTCTTGAATTTGGTTAAAAGAAAATAAAGGAAGATCCGTTAATTATGATTTTATTCAACATATTCCCCTCTCAGGTCCACACACGTATTGCAGTGGTCCTTCAGTTTTTCTAAACCCTGTAAAAGAACTTGGAAGGTTGGGCTTCTAAGAACCAGGCCTACCGCGATACCCTTAAAGCCAGGAACTTTTCAGTACCCCTTCGTAAGATAGTCGGGTGTGATTTGAGAGAAATTTGGCTGCTGTTCCTAGCAGGTCTCCGTCATTGGCTCATACATAAGACAGCAGGGTGTGATTTGAGGGAGATTTGTCTGCTGTTTCTACCGGGTCTAGCTACCATGTAGAGGTATCCCTCACTCGTTCATGCATACATAAGAGAGTAGGGTGTAATTTGAGGGAGATTTGGTTGCTATTTCTAGCAGGTCTAGCTACCATGTAGAGGTCTCCCTTATTGGCTCATACATACGTATATACATAGATAAGAGAGTAGGGTGTAATTTGAGGGAGATTTGGGTGCTGTTTCTAGCAGGTCTAGCTACCATGCAGAGGTCTCCCTCACTGACTCATACATACATAAGACGGTAGGATCTTGTGATATGACGCAAATTTCTCTCCCCCTCCCCCATCATAATCATCATCGTCTTTGTCACTGTCTGAGAGTGTTGTTGCTGTGACGATAGTTAACACTCACACACACACACACACACAGCCTAAAACTAGTTCCTCTACTGCTTCCTTCCTTTGTACATCACCAACAGCAGACACCAGTCACCGCCACCACCACCACCACCACCACCACCACGACAAAAGACCGCCAC
>NC_069010.1:8928219-8930025 GCF_001194135.2 Octopus bimaculoides
ATAGATATATATCGGAAACATCTTTAACTCTAGAACGTAGGTCTTCGGACCCTGCTTGCGTCCTGGGATCCACTGATTAGCGGTCGAAGGGAGGCAATCCCTTGTTGTAGACTAATGAACTCTTTTGTTAGGAAGTGAAACCCAGGGTAGCCCCATAGACCGGCCATATTTATATATCTTATCTGTCTGTGTGTCCGTCCGTCTGTCTCTCTATTTTATCTCTCACATCTCTCTCTCTTTCTCCCTCTATGTTTTTCTCTGTTTATCTATCTGTCATTTCGTTTCTTTATCTACCTACCTACCTACCTATCCATCTATCTATCTATCCATCTACCTACCTACCTACCCATCTATCTACCTACCTACCTACCCATCTACCTACCTATTTATCTATCTATCTATCAACCCATCCATCCATCTATCTACCCATCTATATGTATCTATACACACACAGTTTGCCCCACCCCCCTCTATATGTACATATATGGGTTGGGTGCAAAATGAGTAGCTCTGATTTTTCATTACTTTCTCCCTGCCTGTTTGAAATCATGACATTACAAGTATTGCATCATCTTTAAGAATATAAATTGATCAGCCTAGTTGTTATTGTCTGAAACATAGGTGATGGACACCTTTTTTTTTTCAACTTTGAACCCGATTATTATTGAAGTTGCTAATAAAATATCTGGATAATTTTTGGTGATTTAACAATCAATATTCTTTTCTCTGTAGGATTCCAAATCAATTTCCCCCCCACACTAATATCTAATTTGATAATTTTCAAGTTTCAAAAAGAACGTTACCAAAACTGGGGCAAAACGAGTAATGACTAATTTCATTTAATTTCTTCTCTTTAATTGCATAGTGCATAAATTATATCCTAAAGCGAGCCACTCCCGAAGATCATGAAAAAGCTATAAAGAATATTTTATGCTGAAGTTTCAGATTTCATTAATGTTGTATCATGTGTCGTTTTCCCCCTGAACCTCTTTCATTTGACCAAAATATTTAAAATTGTTTAAATATTTCTCGTCTTTCTGATTTCTAGAAAAGGCCATTGATGTGTATCAGTCTGTTTTCTTGGGAATTGAAAAGGCAAAACCTACTTTATCTTGTCTTACCCAGTTTGCCCCAGCCGAATTTTTGTCTTTTATATTACTCAAAGAGGATGGGTGATCGTTTTCGGAAATAATGATCAGATTATGTTACGATATTTTTAATGTATTTAGGGAAGGTCATTTAATTAGCTGATACAGTTTTTTGTAAGGGAGTGAACATTTCTAAAACAAAATATAATTATCCCAAAGTCAAAATTGCAATAAAAACACTTCATTTTGCCCCACCCCTATACATGTGTGTGTTTGTGTGTGTATACAGGGGTTGGACAAAATAGTGGAAACACCTTAAAATTTCTAACAAATTTAATTTAATATGGGGTAGGACCACCTTTGGCAATAATTACAGCTTGAATTCTATGAGGTATGGACTCGTACAAAGTTTGAATTGTTTCCAAAGGAATTTTTGTCCATTCTTCAGCTAAAACAGTCTCCAGTTCTTGTAGAGATGATGGTGGAGGATATCGACTCCTTTCTTGTTTTTCTAAAATCCACCATAACTGTTCAATAATATTGAGATCTGGGGAGTGTGGTGGCCAGATAAGATGTCCAACTTCACTAGAATGTTCCTTGTGCCATTCAGTAACAACTTTAGCTGTGTGAATTGGTGCATTATCATCCTGAAAGATTGCGTTTCCCTCCGGAAGCAGTTCTTTTATATATATATACAGCGTGATGTGCTGTAAGTAGC
>NC_069010.1:8934021-8935489 GCF_001194135.2 Octopus bimaculoides
TTACAAGAATCAAATGACATCCACAATGAAGGACACTTTTGTTCTTTTGCACACTCATATCCGGGATTAATTTCGGAGTAGGGCCACTTGGCTAATTAATTAGTGTTCAGGAATTAACGGATATGATCTTGCTCTTTTCTGCCCCGCAGTCATACTGTCTCCTTCCTCTGCTTTAACACAGAAGACAACGACCTCAATTTTTCTTCATGTAGTCCTTTATTTATTTTACTAGAACGTGGCCATGTTGGAGCACTGCTTTGAAAAAATTTTAGCTGAATGAAACGCCCCCCCCCCCAGTACTTGCTGTCTTTTTAAGCCTGGAGCTTATGCTATCGGTGTCTTTCACTGATCCTCTAGGTTACAGGGCTGTAAACATACCAACACAGGTTATTGAGTGGTGGTGGCAGACAGACACTTACACAAACACATACACACACACGTGTGTGTAGATACATCATCATCATCATCATCATCATCATCGTCGTCGTTTAACGTCCGCTTTCCATGCTGGCATGGGTTGGACGATTTGACTGAGGACTGGTGAAACCAGATGGCTACACCAGGCTCCAATCTGATCTGGCAGAGTTTCTACAGCTGCATGCCCTTCCTAACGCCAACCACTCAGAGAGTGTAGTGGGTGCTTTTATGTGCCGCCGGCACGAAGGCCAGTCATGCAGTACTGGCAACGGCCACGCTCAAAATGGTGTATTTTACATGCCACCTGCACAGGAGCCACTCCGGTGGCACTGGCAACGATCTCGCTCGAATGTTTTTTCACGTGCCACCAGCACAAGTGCCAGTAAGGCAATGCTGGTAATGATCACACTCCAATGGTGCTATTCACGTGCCACTGGCACGGGAGCCAGACAGCTGCTCTGGCAATGATCAGGCTCAGACGGTGCTCTTAGTGCTCTTAGCGCTCCACTGGTACAGGTGTCAACATGATTTCAATTCGCTTGCCTCAACAGGTCTTCGCAAGCGGAGTTTAGTGTCCAATGAAGGAAAGGTACGCATAAGCGGGCTGGCTAAACCCCTGGCAGAGGCCTCGGATTATGGTCTAAAGGTGTATTTTAATTATTTTAATTATTTTAATTATTTTAATTATTTTTCTTTTCTTCTTTTGTTACAGTATCATTGTCATGTGAAGAAGAAACATACAAAATGAATCTCGTCGATACATCTGGACAGGTAAAAAATTTTCTTAATTAATCTGTTTGTTACTAAATTTCTGCAGATATACTCTGTTTTTATTTTAGTTAATTTTTGTGAAAAAGAAAAACAATTAGTAAAATATATTTATAGCAGGCATGGCTGTGTGGTAGGAAGCTTGCTTACCAACCACATGGTTCCAGGTTCTGTCCCACCTTGGGCAAATGTTTTCTATAGCCTCAGACCAGCCAAAGCCTTGTGAGTGGATTTAGTTGACAGAAACTGAAAGAAGCCTGTCATATATATATATATATATATA
>NC_069010.1:8938459-8939435 GCF_001194135.2 Octopus bimaculoides
CTCCACCACCGTCTCACCTCAACCCTTTCATTTTCCTATCAAAAAGAACCTCCTCCTCCGCCTCTTCCTTGTTGTTGTTGTTGTTGTCATTGTTGTTATTGTGCCTATCTTGCCACCTACAGAGAAACAGCTGACTCCAAACCCCTTTTTATTGTTTCCTTCCTATGTATGTGTGTGTGTGTGATATGGGCCATAGAAATCAAACACACACACACACACATACATACATACACACATACACACACACTGGGACATAGATAGACAGATAGGCACATGTATAGAAATAAACACACACACATACACCTGTTTGCAGGCATGCACATACACAAACACATATCCATGTATGCACGCCGACACACACACAGATACACACACATAGATATCCACACACACACACACACAGGTACGCACACACTGAGAGATACACATACACAGATACACATACACATACACACATGCACACACAGATACATGTATGCACATACACAGACACAAAGGGATACATATACATACATACGCACACACATACACATGCACACACACACAGATATGCACACATGGACGCATACAGATACACACACACACACACACACAAAGATCGGCACACACATGCACACAGTCATATGGAGTAATGCATAACCACACACACACACACACACACACACTGGGCTAAACTCATTCCAATGGAATGAAGCCAGGGTGTGGATACCCAGGTATGTCATCCTGTCCACCCTGTTGACCTAAATAAAAAGGGCAAATATTTGTCATAGAAAGCATGCTTAACCTTCTTATCACCCAATCCACCTGTGACCAACCCTGCTTATATGACACAAACACCCTGTTGAAACTGAACTAAATTTGAACAGTTCTTTATCATCATCATCATCACCATCATCGTGTATGTATCTATGTGTATGTGTGTGTGTGTGTAATTTTTTTTTTTTTTTGATTTTCATAAACTTTTGTTATAATCTTT
>NC_069010.1:8939939-8940658 GCF_001194135.2 Octopus bimaculoides
CGTTTCTCGTGGATGGACGGTTCCGGTTCCTCGTCAGCCGCGACGGCATTCGTGTCGAAGCGGAAGGCGTCGAAGTGGGCCAAGCGCCACGGAGCGGCGAGCTACGTTGAGTGCTCCTCGGTGACGGGCGAAGGCGTCGACGACGTGTTCCAGGTCGCCCTCGACCATGTGTTGGCGCCGAAGAAGGAGAGCTACTTTCGGAAATCTTTGCGGAAATTTTTCTGGAAAGTTTGACGGTTTTGAAGATGAGAACAAGGATGAATCAAAATTGGGAGGAGGGGGGGTAGATAATGAAGAGGAGGAGGAGGAGATATGGAGAGACAAAATAAACAAAAATGATAAAATGATTTAATACACTATATGTGTATGTGTATATATATGTATGTATGTATACACACACTCACATTCACATACACACACACATATATACATACACAGACACACACACACACACACACACATATATATATATGTATGTATGTATCTAATATAGAAATGTGTGTATATTTAATATATATATATACATACATATGCATATACATATATATATATTGTTGATAGTTGGAAGAAGGAGTACTCGTTACTATTACAGAAATTAATTAATATTTTATTTTGATTGAGTCGTTTCTTGCTATTTAGAGTTTTACCTGTGGGTACACGGGGTTTTTGAGCAAGTTATGACTACATATATATATATATATATATATATATATATATAT
>NC_069010.1:8940668-8943776 GCF_001194135.2 Octopus bimaculoides
TATATATATATATATATATATATATATATATATATATACAGTAATACCTCACATTATGGAGACCTGGTTTACAAGACCCCGGGTTAACAAATTATATTCTAAAATAAATATAAAATGGTTTAAACAGCCATTTTGTGTGTGTGTGTGTGTGTGGGGCAATGTCACAACATGTAGCAATGTCACAACATGTGGCAATGTCACAACATGTGGCAACACTGGTTCTGACATGCATGTCTACACAGCAATGGAATAAAATGATGGCATAAAATTTCATCTCTATTATGGGAAATTATTGCTCTGCTTTATGAGTTTTTGCTTAACGAGCTGTCTCCGGGAACAAATTAACTCGTATATCAAGGCATTGCCGTATATATATGTATATATATTTATTTATTTATTTATATGCACATACACAAATGTATGTGTGTGGATATGTATGTAAACTTGATTATATGATCAGAGAAATCCACAATTTAAAAACAAAAAGGGCTCGTTATGCAAACCACGTTGATGAATTTGTATTGTCTTTCAATGCTTTCAACTACATGTTTTCAGCTACATGTTTTCTACACACTCCAAAGAACAACATGTACTTTCTACACATTTCAAAGTCATGTGCTGTCTATACATTGCAAAATGAAACACTTGCACAATTTCTACACATTTTCAACATACACACTCAATACACGTTTTAAATAACAAACAATATTGTCTCTACAAATTTTAAGCACCGTATATCATACCAAAGTTGTGTACCATGCCCTCTACACATTTTCAAGACTCAAAATTTCTCCATAATTTAGATATTCACTGTACAAGTTTTCTAAAGATTTATGCTTTGTTCCATGTATTTCCAGGAAGGATAGGTGTTTTATACCTAACTTATCTATGCATTTTAAACAATGCATACCAAAGTTGTGCATTCTCTATGCATTTTCAAGACTCAAGAATTCTTTTTGAACTCTAAACATTCACTATGTACATTTTCCAATGAAGCGTTTTCTACGCACTTCGAAGAACAATTCATGCTCTCTACACATTTCAAAGAGCGATACATTACAAAGAAGCACTAACACTTTTTCTACACATTTTCCACACATACTATATTCACATTTTAAATAACACAGCATTGTCTCTACAAATTTTTGAGCAGTGCATGACATGCTAAAGTTACATACTCTCTACACGTTTCCAAAACTCACAAATTTTCTTCGTAATTTAAAATATTCACCGAGTAAAAAAATATTAAATGCACATTTTTGTTTTTTTTTAAGATACAGCATCTACGCATTTTTAAACAATTTTACATGCTCTCTACACATTTTGAACAACTGCACACATGCTCTCTCTCCACACACACTACATATTTTAAATTTTAGTCCACACACACACATACACACTTTTTCTTTCTTTCTCTCTCTCTCTCTCCACACACATATTAAACACATGCTCCCTACATGTTTAAACATGCACACTATACACATTTTAAATGAAACACCTACACACACTCAGACTTTTAAATACACACACACACACACGCACACACATTAACAAGGTACGTCCTGACGATGATGATGATGATGGTGTACCATCAACACGTTTTTAAGAAGCTCCCTCACTGTTCGTGATGTTGATGATGATGATAAGACACACAAGTGCATAGGGCGCACCCTAGCCTAGGCTATACTTTTGTAAAATAAATTATCACTAAAATAGTGTTTTAGTTCTTCCACTTACCTGTATAACTTTATTTTATTACCGGTAATCATAAGCAATTTATTGCATCCACATTCAATATAAACATACTGTAGGCAATTGTTCACCAAGTGATGGCAGCATACGTTTTATAAACATACATACCCGTTTTGATCCTACATTGAGTGGAGTGGATGCAGGGGTATCAACAAAAATATCATACCCAGATGGTGTCAGTACATCACTGAGGGGCTAAAAATATACTTGTGGGTACAACAAACTCTATTCATACAGGGTCAACAAATCTCTGGAGTTATGGGTTTATGTTGGGTTAACAAGTTGCAAAGGTCAACTAACTAGGAATCGCATTTATTGGCTCAGTAATTGAGCCTTGGAAAATAATACATTTTGAGGGTTAATGAAACTAAATGGGTTAACAAAGCCACAATGTGCCTTATAAACAATATACATTGAGTGAACCCAAGTTCAGTGTGGGATACACATCATAGGTTAACAAATATACTTTGTGCCTTGTAGCATAGAATGTATTATTATGGGTTAACAAAATCAGTTTGTACCTTATAACATAATTTATATTTGAATGGTCAAATCTTAAGTGGGTAATATGTAGAGATGCTAAAAAGTTCTCTATGTACCTTGGATAATAATATACTGGGTCAAATTAACCCTTTCTTGGGGGGCGGGGAGGGTAATCTAGTGGGTTGTTGTTTTTGGAAATATACATACATGCTTTTAATTTAATACTGTGAGGTGATGTATAAATGTTATAAAAATATTTTCTTCATTGTACGTCCATTGTCCATGCTGGCATGGGTTGGTAATTAAGATTTCAGTTAATTACACATTGTTAAACTCCAATATGGTATTACAATGCAATAAATATGGAACTAACTTGCACGTCTGTACAGAATTGGTTAGAATGATTGCTGAGAGCAATGTATTTAGAATGGTTGGCACTCCGTCGCTTAAGACGACGAGGGTTTCCAGTTGATCTGATCAACGGAACAGCCTGTTCATGAAATTAACGTGCAAGTGGCTGAGCACTCCACAGACACGTGTACCCTTAACGTAGTTCTCAGGGGATATTCAGCGTGACACAGAGTGTGACAAGGCTGACCCTTTGAATTACAGGCACAACAGAAACAGGAAGTAAGAGTGAGAGAAAGTTGTGACTTGGATCAATGTAACAAAGTTATTATTATTATTATTATTATCTGAGGTGCAATAGCCCAGTGGTTAGGGCAGTAGACTCGTGGTCATAGGATCGCGGTTTCGATTCCCAGACCGGGCATTGTGTGTGTTTATTGAGTGAAAACACCTAAAAGCTCCACTAGGCTCCGGCAGGGGGTGGTGGTGAACCCTGTTGTACTCTTTCGCCCCAACTTTCTCTCA
>NC_069010.1:8944453-8945777 GCF_001194135.2 Octopus bimaculoides
GGGTCAATGTAATCAACTTAGGCCCTCTCCCAAAATTTGCTGGTCTTGTACCAAAATTTGAAATCAATAATAATAATAATAATAATAATAATAATAATAATAATCCTTTCTATTGTAGGCACAAGGCCTGAAATTTGAGAGTAGAGGGGTCAGTTGATTAGATCGACCTCCAGTACTTAACTGGTACTTGATTCATTGACCCCCCGAAAGGATGAAAGGCGAAGTCGACCTCGGTGGAATTTGAACTCAGAATGCAGTGACAGGTAAAATACCACTAAGCATTTCGTCCAGCTTGCCACCCTTAATAATAATAATAATAATTGAGGCAGTGAGCTGGCAGAATCGTTAGCACACTGAGCAAAATGCTTAGCAGCGTTTCGTCTGCCGCTACGTTCTGAGTTCAAATTCCACCAAGGTCGACTTTGCCCTTTATCGTTCTGGGGGTCGATAAAATAAATACCAGTTCAATACTGAGTTCGATTTTATCGACTTCACCTCTCCCAACATTGCTGGCCTTGCGCCAAAATTTGAAACCATTATTATTGTTATTATTATCAGTATTTATTTATTTATTTTGGTCTTTATTGGTTGAGTATATTTCTTTATAATAATAATAATAATAATAATAATAATAATCGTGTTTGTTTTTCATACTTTTTGCATTTTTTAAACTGTTTTCTTTTGAAATGTAAATTGTGAACCAAAGAAATAAAATAATCTCACCAAAAGATATTTTATTGTGTTTGTTATTATCATTATTATTATTATTATTATTATTATTACGTCTACCTTCGCTAAGGCGGAGATATTGTTTTCAGTTGTGTTTGTTTGTCCGTGGACAAGATATCTCAAGAACCACTGGATGGATTCGGATGAAACTTTCAAGGATGTTTGGCTTCATGACTGGCACGAACTGATTAGATTTTTGGGATCGATCCGGTACTGGACAAGGATTCTGGATTATTTCTCCGTTTTTTTTTTCACTTAATTTTTGAGAGCAGTTGGGTTCATTTTTAGTATTCTCGAAATCGTGATGGCACCTGTGCCCAGTATCGCCTTCCTGGCACATGTAAAGACATTCGAGCCAGATCGTGCCAGTGCCCCTGGACTGGCTCCTGTGCAGGTGGCACGTAAAATACACCATTTTGAGCGTGGCCGTTGCCAGTATCGCCTGACTGGTCTTCGTGCGGGTGACACGTAAAAGCACCCACTACACTCTCAGAGTGGTTGGCGTTAGGAAAGGCATCCAGCTGTAGAAACTCTGCCAAATCAGATTGGAGCCTGGTGTAGCCATCTGGTTTCACCAGTCCTCAGTCAAATCGTC
>NC_069010.1:8946897-8952250 GCF_001194135.2 Octopus bimaculoides
CTAACGAATCACGGCAGCGACCTGATTAATAATAGTATTAATAATAATAATAATAATAATAGTAACATCGTTAGGAATGAGAACCCAGGTTCGAAATTTCCCCCAAGACACCTGAAGAAGGCTGGAGGGTATATCAGCCGAGACATTGTGTTGACAACATACAAGATGAGGACAAATATCCGTCAAATGTAAATAATGTAAATAATGTAGATAGAAACTAGCAAGCACTGTTACATAATCTAATCTTTTAATCAAGAGATAAGAAGTAATTCTCTCACAATAGATAATCCCAGATTATCTACTTCATAGATAACAACAACCATATATATATATATATATATACATATTTGAACCAAAAGCATATATATATATATATATATATTTATGAACACACACATACACACATATAGATATACTCTTTACTCTTTTTCTTTGTTTCAGTCATTTGACTGCGGCCATGCTGGGGCACCGCCTTTAGTCGAGCAAATCGACCCCCAGGACTTATTCTTTGTAAGCCTAGTACTTATTCTATCAGTCTCTTTTGCCGAACCGCTAAGTTACGGGGGACATAAACACACCAGCATCGTTTGTCAAGCGATGTTGGGAGGGACAAACACAGACACACAAACATATACACATATACGACAGGCTTCTTTCAGTTTCCGTCTACCAAATCCACTCACAAGGCTTTGGTCGGCCTGAGGCTATAGTAGAAGACACTTGCCCAAGATGCCACGCAGTGGGACTGAACCCGGAACCATGTGGTTCCATATGTATATATATAAATATATAAACATATATATATTAATACGTATATGCATATATAAGTATAATCATATATTGTGTTACACGGTGTTATTTATCTCAAATATTTCAAATAAAAGACGCTTACAACCATTGTTTATTACTCTAAAGCATTTTAAGAATTCTAAATTCTAACAAAATTTCCCATAAATTTCATAGTAACAGAGAACTTCATTCAGTATGCATTTGTTTTATTTTTATGTGCTTTTAAACAAACTCTGGACATATTTAAGTTACAAATTTCTACAAAACATATTTCTTAAATTTCACAAAATGTTTCTTCTGCAATATTTTGCCATGTTTTTTCTAAAAAAAAAATATAGTTTTCAATAAAAGTGGTCACTTTTACGGTTGGACGATTTGACTGAGGACTGGTGAAACCAGATAGCTACACCAGGCTCCAATCTGATTCCCATCATTTTGAATTGATAAATTATGTCATAGCTCTCAGATTTCAATGATGTAATTGTTTATTTTTCAGATTGACATTGTAGAATGCATACAAGAGGCCAGACCTGGCCTGTTTGGATATAAAACACGGAAAATATTTGGGCTGGATTAAATGCTAAAGGGTCAAGGGACATTTCTAAGGGGTCACTCTTATGGAAAGATTTTCCACGTTTCACAAGGAAACAGTTTTTCTCCAGCCTGTAGTCTTTTCCTCACGACTGTATTAAATATTTTCCCTAAAGGTTTACCACAAATCCCACAGTGGAAATTATTTTATCCAGTATGCATCTTTCTATGTGCTTTTAAATGATTCTGGACATCAAAAGCCTTTCCACACACTCGACAGTGATAAAGTTTGTCCTTGCTGTTATGTCTTTCCGAATGACTTTTTAAGCTACATTTCTCGGTGAAAGATCTTCCGCATATTTCACAGCGGAAAGGTTTCTCCCCGGTATGTGTCCTTATGTGCCGTTCTAAGTGACTACTTCGGAAAAAACATTTGTTACATATTTCACAGTTGAACGGTTTCTCTCCGGTATGCGTTGTACGATGCCTTTTCAAATGGCTATTTCGCAGAAAACTTTTCCCGCACACCTCGCAATGATACGGCCTTTCTCCCGTGTGTGTAGTTACGTGACTTTTCAAATGGTATTTCCGAAGAAACGATTTTCCGCAAATTTCACAGTAATATTGCTTTTCCCCGTCGTGGATCTTCTCATGTATCTTCAAACTTCTAATTTCACTAAACGACTTACCGCACACCTCACAATGAAAGTATTTTTCCCCCGTATGTACTGTTCCATGCGATATTAAACTGGTATACAGCTTAAAAGACTTCCCGCATATCTCACAATCAAATGGCTTCTCTCCGCAGTGTAAAGCTTCGTGTGTTTTCAAAGACCAACTTTCAGAGAAGGTCTTCCCACAAATTTTACAATCAAAACATCCATCACTATTTACAAGCTTCCCATCCATATTTAAGTTACCAATTTCAACGAATGATGGTCCATAAGCTTCAACGAAAGCTTCTTCTCCATTATGTATCTTCTCATGTTTTTTTAAATTGCAATTTTCAATAAAAGACTTGCTGCATTTTGTACAGCAATATGGTCTCTCTCCTGTATGTATTTTTATGTGCCTTTCTAAGTGATCACTCCTGCAGAAACACTTCCCACATATTTCACAGTGATAAGGTTTTTCTCCAGTATGTATCTTTAGATGTGTTTTTAAATTTCTCTTTTCACTAAAAGATTTTCCACAAGTTTCACAAGAAAAGAGTTTCTCTCGAGGCTGTACTCTTTTCTCCATGTTCATATCAAATATTTTTCACAAAAAATTTCCAGTAAATTTCAAAATCAAAGACTTTTTTTCCCTTTATGTGTCAGATTTAAAACTTTCTGAACTTCATATATTATGTATATATATCTGATTTTTGTAATGAATAATTACTCATTTATTTCCAAGCGCCTTATCATTTCTTATCACATATTTCAATGATAAGGTTTTTTTCTCCAGTATGAATGTTTAGATGAGACTTTATATGTTTCTTTTCACTAAAAGATTTTTCACAAGTTCCACAAGGAAGCAGTTTTTCTCAAGACTGTACTCTTTTCTCTATGTTCATATATACTGTATATTAAACATACCTATATCAAGCTTTCTCCAACATACAAATTACATATATAAGCTAAATATATTTCATACACACATGCAACATGTAATATATAGTTTATATATTTTCTCATCCCAAAATCATATGTTAATAATGTTCACACACACAAATAACATTTACATATGTTATTTGTATATAATATATATCATATATACATTATATTATACAATTATAATATATAATGTATATTATACAATTATACATATATAGCCTGTCTCTTACACATGACTTATATATATACAAACTAAATATAATTTAGTATATATATATGATGTAATCTATAATTTTTATTTAGTCTGTAATCGAATCATACTATTTCAACGATGTTGATACATATGAATAAACATACATACATTACACGTGCTTGTATACAGCTTGGAACTCTCTACACACTGCATATATATATATATATATATATATATATATATATATATACACGCACAAACTCACGTTATGTATAATTTATATACAGTTTTTCACAGTCATTACATTTTAATGACGATCACACATAGAAATAATATGTATAGGATCAAGTGGTGGAGACCGCTTCGGCCTAGCTATTCAAATATGGGTAAAGTGGATCGAATCCACTTCACGCCTGCCAGGTTCCTATATATATATATACATCAAACATATATATATATATATTTATATATATCCAGCTTGTGTAGAAAGATCGCCACTTGATGTATTTCGTTGTCTCTGTTTATAATCAAACCAAATTCACGATTCGCATTCGTGATGTCCAATAAACAGCAAAGAATATAACATTTATAAAAACCTGATGAGAATCGTTACAAAATATGCCTTAAATATCCGATCGAAACATGAGTTGTGGTTATCGATGAGGAAGAATATTGAACAATAGCAGCTGATTGGAGCAAGGGAGATCACTGTGGTATGCCTGTGTGGGTAAAGTAATTGTTTTGATGAAAACACAGCAAAAATAGTCGTCGTTGCTGTTTGATTTATATCAAAACCGTGAAAGATGTTGATCATGTATATTAACTTGTATATATATAAATAAATATGTATATATTTATGAAGATATACAGGTTATAGTCTTATATTCGGGTATACACGCTGTAGTATGATGTTTAAAACACGTCTACAGAATTATGTAGATATATGTGCTTGTTTAAGTTTTATATCTATGTAAGTGTCAAAGTGTTCTCTTGGAGTATCCCCTATCGTTTAGATCTCCTTAGAATTCCTTATTATACAAATATACGCATATAAATGTTCCGTAGAAGGATTTTACTGAAATATACCAAAGTAATAAAGTGAAGACACTTCCATGGTGGACAACTTATAATTGCTGGATTTCCGTTTCCGGTTACGCTGCCAACATGATGCTAGCCATTAAAATTATCGACGCTAAATTAAAGAATCCTGGAGAATTATTAACCGCTTTGGACTATATGCTTAGCGGCATTTCTTCCGGCTCCTAACCTTCTCAGTTCAATTGCATTTCCAATCCTTTATGGTAGTGAAGTCGCTCATGGACGACTAACCATTTTTCAAACTTGGCGCCATTTCAACTTTCATGGAGTTTCATCTTTTCCACCTCACAGAAATTAATGGATGTTGAATACAATCTGCTATATTATAACTAATAAAATATTTCGCGTAATATAACAGAAATTATGGGGCTTTTATTTATGTGAGGGTTCGATAAAGTACACTTTCTACAATAGGCAGAAGGCCTGAAATTCTAGGGAAGGTGCTAGTCCACTGGTTCCCAACATTTTCACTACGAACGATCCCTGGAGTGCCGCCTTTGGTCGAACGAATCGACCCCAGGACATATTCTTTGTAAACCTAGTACTGATTCTATCGGTTTCTTATTCTATAGCTTCGGTTGTCAATCGATGGTGGGACACACACACACACATATATATATTTAATAATAAGGGTAGAAATTGATATTAATCAATTAAAACCAGTGGTCTAGCATATTTTAAAAAATCCGAAGATTAAAATTATATTACATAACACAAATAAGAGGAATGACCAGCAAAAGTGGATTCCTATTTGCTAGAAATAGATGCCAAATCGCCTAACCACGAAGAGTATGTTCTCAAGAAAAAAATTTCAGCAAGACACCAGACTTTAGAAGGGCAAGACAAATGAAAATATACGAAATAAAAAAACGTTTTTTATTGCTGAAATTTTTTTTCGTGAGAACATATTCTTCGTGGTTAGGTGATTTGGCATCTATTTCTAGCAAACAGGAGTCTACTTTTGCTGGTCATTCCTCTTAATTTTGTATATATATATATATCATCATCATCGTTTAACGTCCGCTTTCCATGCTAGCATGGGTTGGACGATTTGACTGAGGACTGGTGAAACCGGATGGCTACACCAGGCTCCAATCTGATTTGGCAGAGTTTCTACAGCAGGATGCCCTTCCTAACGCCAACC
>NC_069010.1:8954103-8954893 GCF_001194135.2 Octopus bimaculoides
ATATATATATATATATATATATATATACATATATCCATATAATGCACACACGCATGAGTGAATGAGAATAACGACGAAGGGTTAAAAAAGCGTAAAAATAATTGAAAATGAAACAAAATTGAAGCCAAAACATTAAAAATTATTGAAATTGGGTAAAAGTAAGCACTACGCAGTGTAGTAGTAAGTACTATGCTAGGGAATCTGTAGGAAGTTGAATGTGATTTCGGAATATAACGAGAGAAAATGAAGATCTTGGGGAATTTTCCGAAAGTCCTCTCCCCACCTCAAAGTTTTTCCCCACAAATTACTTTATTGTCATAATATTTGCCGTTTGAAAATTATTTATATAAAGTTTTATTGAAAAAAAAACCCCATTTTCCTAAAAATTACGAGAGAAAAGCTCGGATCTTGTGAATTTTGTGAAGTCGTCTGCTACCCTTTTGGAAGAGATTTCCCCCACAAATTTCTTTATAATCGTAATGTTTGCCGTTTGAATGTGGTATTTATATAAAATTTCATTAAAAAAAACCCCCATTTTCCTAATAGTTACGAGGGAAAAGCTCGGATCTTGTGAATTTTGTGAAGTCGTCTGCTTACCCTTTTGGAAGAGATTTCCCCCACAAATTTCTTTATAATAGTAATGTTTGCCGTTTGAATGTTATTTATATAAAATTTCATTAAAAAAAACCCCATTTTCCTAATAGTTACGAGGGAAAAGCTCGGATCTTGTGAATTTTCCAAAGTCCTCTCCTCACCTTCCCGTTGCTTTGCGCCCATCGTTTCCTCCACA
>NC_069010.1:8957046-8959950 GCF_001194135.2 Octopus bimaculoides
AAAAAGAAAATACAGGGAGATCGTTGATTTATGGTAGTATTCAACATATTCCTCTCTCAGATCTACACTTTTTGTGGCGATCTTACGGTACCCTTTGTGGCGGTCCTTCGGTTTTTCAATCCCTGTAAATTAAAAAAATCTTGGAAGTTAGGGCCTTCAGCCAGGTCTTTCGCAACCAATCTTAAAACCACGAACTTTTCATCACACGTGGTTGTCAAATCTCGATGTAAACACAAGACCAACAATCCTTACTTTATTCAGCCATGTTATCAAATAACATCTTTTTTTTATGTAAAGGACCATTAATTAGCACTAATCAAACCGAGTTGATTAACATTTCATTGAAAGAAACCAGCACGGAAGTGTACTGAGAGTATAACATGGAGGTTCGTAGAACGAAACAACCCTCAGCTAAATTGAGTGTTTTCAAGGTGGTGCCCCAGTATGGCCGCAGTCTAATGACTGGAGCAAGTAAAAGATGAATTCTGGGGTCCACATGTATAACTTAAATAATATTTAATGTGATGGTCATTTCTGGTTACAGACATCAACATACACATATATACACTACTTATATATAAGAGCATTACTACAGAATAATGCCCCACACTACCTATATATATATATATCTATGTAGATGCTACGAGCATAAACAGACGATAAAATAAATATATATGGAATAAATATTTTATAAATCAATGAAAGAACGTCTCATTAATCGGGTTAATTAAATTTGATTAACGTTTTCTGGTATGTTTTATTTGAAGAATATAGACACCATGGTTTAAGAATTTAAGTAGACATTTCAACAGAGTCCAGCATTTCGATGTGATGGTCATTTCTGGTTGGAGCAGCGGTTGCATTATAGATTTGACAACTTTATAAACATGCATTTCTATAAGGTTTATATATATATCATATTACCATCATGTACCCAGGCCTATTCACGCGCTTTTTTTTAAGGAGTGGGTAGCCACAGCAAGACGCACACCAGGTATGCCATTCATTTCCCAGCTCAAAGGGGCGAGCCCCATTCTATGTTCGGGTCAAGACATAGAACGCAACCACCAATATCACTAGCTGGGCCTGACAGTATATGCTTCTTTACCCCCACCGGATCATGCTGGTTCCATACCCCTTCGACGAACATCAACCAGCTATAGAAAATTGTTACGACGTCACTGGTGCCAAGCTGTATCGGCCCCTTTGCCTTTCTCTTGGATAACACTGGTGGTGTGGAGACCGGAGGCCGGTATGCATGGGCGACTGTTGGTCTTCCATAAACAACCTTGTCCAGAATTGTACCTGGGAGGGTAACTTTCTAGGTGCAATCCCATGGTCAGTCATGACTGCGACCGAAGGGGTTCTATCTCTCTCTCTCTCTCATATGTACACGCATACATTTCTTTTCATAGGGTCCGTCCAGTGAATGCAATATGAACAAAATCAACTTGGAGGAGCTGACCAGTGATACTGGACTTCTGTTTGAAGTAGATAAAGGGGAAAATACATGTAAGTTGTGGATACAATATGGTGTGTGTGTGTGTGTTTGAGAGACACAGACAGACAAATATGCTTTCTTTGTATATCTCTGTGTTCTTGTATGTTTTAATATTCATAATAACGATAATTATAATCCTTTCTATTAAAAGCACAAGGCTTGAAATTTTGAGGAAGGGGACCAATTTTGGGGGAGGAGGTAAGTCGATCACATCGACCCCCAGTACTTCACTGGTACTTAATTTATCGACCACCCCCAAAAGGATGAAAGGCAAACTCAACCTCGGCAGAATTTGAACTCAGAAAGTAGTGGCAGACAAAATACTGTTTTAAAAGTGCCTACGTGATAACTGTAAACCTACTTTGGGGCCACCCTGTATATATATATTTGTATATACTTGCACCTTTTCTTTTTTTTTTTATCTCTCCTATGGGTCATACTGTTTTCTTTATTCACCTAAAGACGCAGCAGAGGACAACATCACTGAAGACACATTCAACCTTGTCTACTCCAGACTGGACACAGAGATAGCATGCCTGAACTTTGACCAACTCATGAAAACCATGCAGGATATATCTGGCAGCGGAGGTGTATTCAAGGAAACAAAGCACCCAGGGTATGGGCCTGGGATCACAGAAAATTCAGTGGTTGAAGGTAATCTCTTTGTTGAATACCCTCTTTAAGTTTGTTCTTATGTTGGTCTCTTTTGCTGAACTGCTAAGTTACAGGGATGTAAACACACCAACATAGATTATCAAGCAGTGATGGTGGGGACACGCATATATATGCACACATACAATCACATACACACACACACGCACAAACATATACATACACACACACACATACAAACAAAATATGTTCAAGGCTCTATTGTTTTGTTTTTTTTCTCCTTTTGTCTTGTAGTCCATTATGCTGGCTTCTTTGAATACCGGGATGAACCATTTGATTCCAGTCGTCTCCGTGACGAAACCTTCAAATACCGTGTTGGATCAGGTGTGTAGAACCGCGTATATGTTTTCCCCTTTATTTCGGTGTCCGCGAAGGCATATGGCTTAGTGGTTAGAGCATGCGGATCTTTTTTAAAATGGGGGCCACATTTTTCATTAACGAAACACTTTTGAAACTTGGAACACTGGTAGAATGTGTCATATAAAACATCTTTTTCTCTTAGTCTTCTTAAAAAAAAAAGAAATCCATAAGTTATTCCATGTTAAAGTTGTTGTATTTCTGTAATTTCAACCAATCACTGACGTCCATTCAGCCGATATACATTAAGTGCCGACTACATAAACAAACGATTCTGAAACAATTAACCCTAACCCTAACCGTAGGGTTAGGGTTAGGGTTAAAGCAAATTTAAAATGAAAAAAGCAAATAAAACGAAGGTATGGAGATTAAAT
>NC_069010.1:8960236-8962638 GCF_001194135.2 Octopus bimaculoides
ATGCATCAGGACATTTATTATTATTATTATTTTTTTTTTTATGTCAGGCAAAGCCATTCCTGGTTGGGAAATTGCATTGTTGACCATGAAGAAAGGAGAAATTTCCTGGTTTTTAATCCAACCTGAATATGGTTTCCAGGAAACCGGCTGTCCACCAAGAGTACCTCGAAATGCTACAGGTAGGCCCCCTATATTTTTTATGTCTCTTTGTTTCCATCATTGATGTCTAGCTCCAGGATCAGTCCTGATCCGATGGATCTATGACTGAAGAAGTTTCACCTGTGACCATCCTGTCTTTTATACAAACGTTGTGTGTGTCTATGTTAATGGCATCCCCTCATTGTAGGATGTTTGCTTTCGCTTTTAATTGAAAAAACAAAAGAAAAGCGATTTTGAAGAGTTTTATCCTGTGCTCTAATATGTTTCGTATTATTAGACTAATACTTGTGTTAAGCGTTTGTTGATCGGTGTTAATTTATTGATTAATTGAAATGACTGATCGATCGATCGATGTAATTAATTGATTCGTTTGAATTTGTGTCTTTTATTTGAACAGCGTTGTTTGAAATTGAAATTTTGTCCATTTCTGATCATGTAAACGTAGGAGACTTCTTCCTAATGTCTGAGGTAAGTCATCACCATCATTGTCATCATCTTTGACAGCATCATTGTCATCATTGCCATTGTTGTCATCATCACATCTATTTTTCCCTGCTGGTTGGATTGGCTTTCATATTCTGAGCCCCCTCCCATTGGGCACTATACATCATCATCATTTAACGTCCACCTTCGATGCTGGCATGGGCAGGATAGTTCACAGGAGCCAGCCAAGTAGAAAAACTGCCCTAGGCTACTACTGTGTCTGTTTTGGCAGGGTTTTTACAGCTGGATGCCCTTCCGGATGCCAACCACTTTACAGTGTGGACTGGATGTTTTTTATGTGCCATTGGAACGGGAGCCAGTCAGGGGTGCACCGACCCCAGCTACGATATTGGTCTTACTTGACTCAACAGGTCTTCTCAAGCACATCATATCACCTGACATATGAGAAGTATTCTTAAAAGGGCTGGACGTGGTTGGCTGTGATCTCACTTTAGTTGATGGGTCTTCTCAATCACAGCGTGTCTCCAAAGGTCCTGGCCTCCTGTTATTGCCTCTGTGGGGCCCAATGTTCGAAGGTCATGCTTCACCACCTCATCCCATATCTACCTGGGTCTACCTCTTCCACAGGTTCCTTCTACAGTTAGGGAATG
This sequence comes from Octopus bimaculoides, assembly GCF_001194135.2. Taxonomy (NCBI): domain Eukaryota; kingdom Metazoa; phylum Mollusca; class Cephalopoda; order Octopoda; family Octopodidae; genus Octopus; species Octopus bimaculoides. The sequence goes on from NC_069010.1 coordinate 8,961,490, forward strand.
GCACTTCCTCACACAGCTGTCTTCATTCATACACAACACATGGCCATACCAGGGGAGTTGACTCCCTTGCACCATATATTTGATGCTTCTTCTGTCCAACTTTTCTCTCAGGGTACTTCCACTCTGTCATGTATGCACACTGACATTACACATCCAGTGGAGCATACTAGCTTCATTTCTTTCAAGCCTACACATGTCCCTCAGCAGTCATGGCCCACATTTCACTGCCTTGCAGCATAGCAGTTCGCATACATGCATTATACAGTCTACCTTTTACTCTGAGCGAGAGGCCCTTTGTCACCAGCAGAGGTAGGAGCTCCCTGAACTTTGCCCAGGCTATTCTTATTCTAGCCGCTACACTCTCAGAGCAACCACCCCCCACTACAGACTTGGTCGCCTAGGTAACAGAAGCTATTAACTACTAGTTTCTTCCCCTGGCATGTGATGGAATCTGTTTGCTGTACATTGTTTCTTAAATCGTTTACTGATCTCTCTTACCGTTCTTCACTCTTAAATCCAGGAAGAAAGATATGCCGTCACATTTGAGTCCATCTGCCAACTTGTTGGAACCTACAAGCAGGTAAGAACATTTTTATATCTTTTGTTGTTATTTTTTTATTGTTGTTGTTGTTATTATTATTATTAATATGGTTAGCTGACAAACCGTTAGCGTACCATAGAAAATGCTTAGCTGCATTTTCCTACAGCTTTACTTTCTGAGTTCAAATTCCGCCAAGGTCATCTTTGCCTTTCATCCTTTTGGGGTTGATTAAATAAGTACCAGTTGAATTCTGGGGTCGATGTAATCAACCCCTCCCCTGAGATAGCTGGCCTTGTGCCAAAATTTGAAAGCAACATTATTATTACTATTATTATTATTATTATTATGATTATTATTGTTGTTGTTATTATTATTATTATTGTTATTATTATTATTATTATTATTATTATTACTATTATTATTATTATTATTATTGTTGTTATTATTTTTATCATCTTTAATAGGAAGGTTATACATTCTTCAAACAGAATCATTTCCAGAAAGCTGTTCAGAAATACAACAAGGTAAGTTCTACTGTTTTTTTTTTAATCTGTTGTAGTGGGTGGTCAGCATTGGACAGCCTGAGGCTGTTGTTATAGAAGATATTT
>NC_069010.1:8963696-8966519 GCF_001194135.2 Octopus bimaculoides
GTGCTCACCTCAAATCAGACGAAGACGAAAAACGTTACAAGGAACTTATGATTGTAGTCCAACTGAACATGGCACTGTGCTGCCTGAAGCTCTCCCGTTTCAGCAGAGCTGTCACTTATTGCCGGAAAGTTCTACAGCTCGATCGATACAACGCCAAAGCATACTTTAGATTGGGACAGGTATGTTGGAAGTTGGTTGTCATTATCCTTTTTTTTTTTTTTACTCTCTTGTAGGCAGTGGGTGGGGTTGTTTATGGTCACTGAAGAATTGGGGGTTGCCATGTGCACCTGTACGTAAACCCTTATTATTTGATTCTTCTATGAAATGACAAGGGACCGGGAGTTGTGGTAATTTGCTGTATTTGAAAAGTACCGCCTGACTGGCCCTCGTGCCGGTGGCACGTAAAAGCACCCACTACACTCTCTGAGTGGTTGGCGTTAGGAAGGGCATCTAGCTGTAGAAACTCTGCCAAATCAGATTGGGGCCTGGTGTAGCCATCTGGTTTCACCAGTACTCAGTCAAATCGTCCAACCCATGCTAGCATGGAAAGCGGACGTTAAATGACGATGATGATACACATGCACAGATGAGCAATTTGTGACCATTAATGCCAAAAATATATACGAAAGGCAATGTCTACATTTGGGAAAAACACACTCAGTAATGTTTATTTGTGTATTGATTAAATTGAAAGCCATCTAATTTTTTGCTCTCTTTCCACCACAACCACCACCAGGCATTACATAAGCTTGGAGATTTCTCTGAAGCCCTTCGGAACCTGGCAAAAGCACATAAACTACTCCCTAAGGATCAAGTTATCTTGGAGGAAATTCAGAAGATCAAAAGGTCAGTGATAATTGTGTATTATGTAGTAGCTATATAGTTGATGATGGTTGTATGTAATTTTTTTGAAACAACTGTAAAGAAAACATAACAAATGGAATTTTGAGATCTTCTATTCTCTATTCTTTCAAATACACCTGTGTGTGTGTATGTTATGCATGGGTATATATGTATGTACTATGTTTGTGATGTGTGTATACATATGTACATGTTCGTGTTTGTATACATATATGTCGGTATATATGTATGTTTGTGTATGTGCATACATGATGTGTGTATATATGTGTTCGTGTTTATATATGTTTGTGTGTATATATATATATATATATATATATATATATATAGACAGACAGACAGATAGTTAAAATAGACAGACAGATAGATAAATAGACAGACAGACAGATAGATTGATAGACAGACAGACAGATAGATAGGTAGATAGATTGATAGATAGATCCAGTATAATTTAAGTCTGCGAGAGGCAGGAGAGATGGAATATTTCAAAATGTTTCACTAAAATTTATTCTTGAAGACAAACCAAACCAATTGCAATGAAATATGTTTACGTCTTTCAGTGATAGAGAAAAATTTCAACTCGTCGAATCCTACATGTACCAAAAAATGTTTTCGACCCTTGCCAAGGACCAACCGATCCAGTATCAGAAGAGTAAGTTCCTTGTTTTGTTTCTATTTTTGCTTTTGTTGGTGTTTATGTTGTTATTTTGAGATTTGTCTGGGCTTTGTTCTTTTCAGGGAGTCTTAGAGTTACAGCAACACAATAATAATAATAATAATAATTTTCTAATTGATGTATCAATACCAGCAGATGACAACGTTTCTCTAAAAGAAATGGAGAAACTTTCAAAATACAAAGACCTGGAAATAGAGGTAACTCGAATGTGGAATCTAAAGACAGAAACAATTCCTATCATAGTAGGTGCCTTAGGCATAATAAAAAAATATTCAGACAAATACATAACAAAAATACCAGGACTTACAAATATATATAACATACAGAAAATTGCACTACTGGGTACTGCACACATCCTACGCAAAACACTTTCAATACAGTAACCATAAGAGCATCACAGCAAACCACAGCACATACCCAAGGCGCACAGAGCTGCGCTCGGTAGTGAAGTGAAAGCACGTTATGAAAATAAAACTACTGAATAATAATAATAATAATAGTAATAATAATAATAATAATAATAATAATAATAATAATAATGATAAAGGCCCAGATGCCATACCAGGCAGTGGCTTTCGTGGCTTCTGATCGTAACTGATAGGAAGTGTTATTATGTACATGGTGATGATGATTATGAGCGCGATGACAATCATGATGATGATGTGTTTGAATATCTTCTTTCAGCCAAGAAAACCCAACCAAATGAAGAAGAAGTCAGTGAAGAATTCTGTAAGAGTACAAAGGACTACATAAGGTGAGTGGCTGGGTGTTAGTGGTGGTGGTCATGGTTAGGATGGTGGTGTGATGGCATTGGTGATGATGATGCTGCTCGTATTGTTGTTGGCGGTGTTGGTGATGCTTAGTTGCTTGTGGTTTGTATCCACCCAGGTCAGACCTAAGGAGAAAGGTTTTTGAGACAGTAGAGTGTGATCTGAGGGGGATTTGGTTGCTATTTCTACCAGGTCTAGCTACACTGTAGAGGTTCACTTCATTGTCTCATACATATAACAGTAGGGTGTGATCTGAGGGGGATTTGGTTGCTATTTCTACCAGGTCTAGCTACACTGTAGAGGTTTCTTTCATTGTCTCATACATATAACAGTAGGGTGTGATCTGAGGGGGATTTGGTTGCTATTTCTACCAGGTCTAGCTACACTGTAGAGGTTCCCTTCATTGTCTCATACATATAACAGTAGGGTGTGATCTGAGGGGGATTTGGTTGTTATTTCTACCAGGTCTAGCTACACTGTAGAGGTTCCCTTCATTGTCTCATACATATAACAGTAGTT
>NC_069010.1:8968630-8972469 GCF_001194135.2 Octopus bimaculoides
AACAGTAGGGTGTGATCTGAGGGGGATTTGGTTGTTATTTCTACCAGGTCTAGCTACACTGTAGAGGTTCCCTTCATTGTCTCATACATATAACAGTAGGGTGTGATCTGAGGGGGATTTGGTTGTTATTTCTACCAGGTCTAGCTACACTGTAGAGGTTCCCTTCATTGTCTCATACATATAACAGTAGTTTTTACCTCCAGTCTTTGATGATTTTTTTCCAGAGACTTCTTGGAAGACAAAGACCTGGCAGATTGTTCAATGCCAGCATTTAATTTAACGGAAGCAGAAATGCAATTTCTCTTGAAGACCATCGACGACAAGGGTTTGAGAATATTACAGACTGATTCGGTAAGAATATTATTCATTTGTGATGGTGGTGGTGGTGGTGGTGGTGTGAAGATGTGTTGATGGTGAATGGTAGTTAAGATCATGGTAGTTGATAGAAGTAGCTAAGTAAAATCATGGCTGTGTCATACAGAAAGCACCTGAACTAAACTTGGAACCATGTGGTTGGGAAGCAAACTTCTTACCACACAGCCACACATCTGTGTTGGTCCTACATAAAAAGCACCTGTCCTGGCACCACGTAAATATTGGGCTGTCCGGAAAGTTTGTGCCGATTTTCCAAAAGGTTCTTCCCACTCAACTCATGTGGTACCCAAACATTGTGGCGATATGTGTACCCAAGTTTTACCAGGTGCTCATGAACGACGGATTTTGATAGGTTGAGGCTTTCTGCCAATTCTCGGGTTGTGCAATGCGGGTTATTCTGAATTAATGACTTGATTTGGTCATCATCTGTAGTGGATGGTCTGCCTGATCGCTCTTTATCAATAAGGCTACAATCTCCAGCTCGGAACCTTGCGAACCACTTCCGTACAGTTCTTTCGGATAACGAAACATCACCGTAAACTGCGCATATTTCTTTGGTTGTTTGTGAGGCATTTTTTCCCTTTACGGAAAAAGAAAAGCATCAAGTGCCGAAAAGGAACTTTCTTATCTTCCATTTTAAAGGGTTACAGAATTAACACAGTTTATAGGAACAGAAACCTTCTTCCACGAAAAGATAGCTTAAGCTGTGCTCTAGATGGAGGTGTAGTCAAATCCTATTTTATGGACTCAACCATGTTCTAAAATAAGTCGAAAGGTAAGCTACTATAAATTGGCACGAACTTTCCAGACAATCCAATAGTACCCATCAGGTGTCATATAAAAAGCTGGTGCCACATTAAAAGTACCCATGGTGGTACCGCTTAAACTACTAATTCTACTACTACAATATATCTCCAACATATCTCTCTCTGTTGGAGATATATTGTACTAGAATTAGTAGTTTTGACTGCTATTTCTAAACTTTCGGTATGTTGGTAAAGCAACTTTTGCTGATCCCTAAATTATGTTTATAATTATAAAAAGTTTTACCGATAAGGGTTTTTTTGCATACCGAATTACTTGGCAAAATTGTTAATTATTAATTTATTAATTAATTGACAATTCCCTGCCCTATCTCTCTCTCTCTCTCTCTCTCTATATATATATATATATATATATATATATATGTTAATTTATTGCAGGGAGAATGTCCCAACATCAAGATTGTGAAGCCAGACCGGATTACAATAAAAGAAAACCAAACATTGTTATTATAACTACACCTTGTTGTCATGACAACAGACAATCCACAATAGCAATACAGATAAATTTCATTTCTTTCTCAATATATTTGTTCTTGTTTGTTTGTTTCTTTTTTTTAATTTTTATTTTTATATTCCTCATTCATTGACAACAACAACAACAAAGACTACAGTGAGTGTATTGTGCTAAGAGAAAAATTGTGAGTTTTTCTCGACCAACTCTGATGTTCTAACACCCCCCCCCTCTTTCCCACACCTCTCACTTCCTTTCTCTGTACTTGAACCTCTTACGCCAGCATACAAGCTAATCCAAAAGCAATCTGGTGCATTTCATAAATTTCTGTAGCGTTTTATGCCCAGTTTAACATAAAATTTTATTGCATAGCAAACTTCCAAGTGCCCTGACTGCATTCTTCAAACTAGTCAGAAGTGTTGTAACAGCTGTCTCCTTCAATCTGGAATAAGAGATGGTGGCAGGTCAGCTTATTAGATGTAAGGGACGATATACTAACATTACAATAATCTACGACAGTTATAAATGCCTCTCTTAAAAATCATCTCAAGACTTCTAGAATGCACCTTTCATATTCCAAATTTTATTTAATTTGCTTTGAGGGAAGGACTGTTCCAATGAAGTCGCATATTGTCCTTGCCTTCAAAACGCGGAGTAGATGGACAGGGACACCTGACGAAGGGATATACTCTTTATGTTGCATGTCTCGTTTCTCTGTTTGTTTGTTTTTTTTTGTTGTTCGAAAAAAAGTTCTTTTTCTGTTTTTGTTTTTATATTTTCGTTTCTCATTGTGTTTAACGTTTTTTTTTTATGTCCTGTACCCATATATACATGTATGTATACATATAGATGTAGATACGTACATATATGTATGGATATATGCATATATCTATATATCTCTGTTATTATATATATATGTATGTGTGTGTGTGTGTGTGCATATGTTTGTGTCTGTGTTTGTCCCCCCAACATCGCTTGACATATATATATATGTGTGTGTGTGTATATATTTAGCTGTGTGTCTTTGGATCTGTGTTTGTCCTCTCACTATCACTTCACAATCGATGTTGGTGTGTTTACGTCCCCATAAGTAAGCAGTTCCACAAAAGAGAAACATTACGTAGATTTTTAAATTATATTTATTAAATATGTATATATATAAAAGAAAATTGGTGATTTGTAACAAGAAAAAAAAACTGATGCTTTGCAAATGAAGTCCCTTGAAATGTTTGTTCTGTAATGAGTCAATTACTCCCTTTTCACTCTCGTCGTCTGAAATGCAATGAATCAAAGACTGGTCTGACTATGACGGAATCCCATTTAAAAAAAAAAAGGTGAACACAACAACAGCGCCATTGATTACCAAATGTGTGATAAGATAAGAATAGGAATACAAATGTCTGTGTGTCCCTAATGTATTGCTAATGTTTTGGGTGAGGAGTAGTCCGAGGGTGTTGAAGAAGGGGTTCAGGGTGGTGAAGTACCTCTCCACACACACACACACACACACACATGCATCCAGGTTGGAGTGGTGGTGGGGAGAAGATGGAGACTGATACATAGTTGGGGGGGGTGACATGGATGTGATGTGCAATGTATGTGTGTAGCGTGGGTTGGTAGTGTGTGTGTGCCTGTGCATGGAGCGGTAGCAGTCACATCTACTTGTACACACATTTTCTAATACATATATAAACACACATGTATGTGTGAGAGAGAGAGAGTGTGTGTGTGTGTGCAGTTTGGTGTAGTGTGGTGTGGTGGCCAAATGCACTGTGCCGCAGTGTAGTACGATGCGACCCAGTGTAGCGAGATGTAGTTGGCGGGCTGCAGTTCAAAAAGCCCTTCACACTGTTATCTACCAATGTTGGGTGATGTGGAGGGTTAGGGGCTCAGTACGAGTGGTCCCTCAAAGGATTTATCAGGCTTGTTTCATACAATGGGCATGTCTGATGAGGGAGAAAAAAAAGTTATATACATATATATATATATATATATACGTGTGTGTGTGTGCATATATATATGTTAGTCGTGGCTCAGAGGATCTCATTTAAAAGGGCCATATTGGAATGAAATGTTGTTGGGGGCTGTGTGATAAACAGGTATGGATCAAGTTTTTCTCTTTTTAAAAGGGTAGTTATGAATGATTTTTCATTGGGGGTGTATGTAACATGTAGTTTGAGTCTTGTTTG
>NC_069010.1:8977090-8977896 GCF_001194135.2 Octopus bimaculoides
CACATATACACATATATATATACATAAACATTTATATATACATATATATGTTTGTATATCCATATACACACACACACACACATATATATATATATATATATACATATACACACATACATATATCTCATTTATATTCTGATCCCTGTTCTGTGTGAGTATGCCCAGCATTTTGCCACCGTCTCTATCCTGCCGCCTCCCATTCTTTCTCTGCTTCTCCTGCACTTCCCTCAGGTTGGGCAATTGTCCATTTCCTTTGCGGTAGCACCCCTGTTTCTGTCTTCACCCTGCCTGATCTTTCTTTCTTGAGCCAGGTAACCTCTACAGCAAGACACCTGTGTGCGTCTCACTATAACCTTTTCATCATCCAATACAAAGATCACCTCCTCCAATGCCTCTTTCACCCTTGAAAGGTTTTATTCCTTGCTCTTTGAAGTACTTGGTGACCCTGTCAGTGCAGGTGCCACTTAGAAGCACCCAGCCCACACTGTAAAGTGGTTGGTGTTTGGAAGGGCATCCAGCTGTAGAAAACTTTGCCAAAACTGACCTCACCTGTGCTTGTGCCACGAAAAAAAAAGCACTAGGTCCACATTGCTGGGTGGTTGGTGTTAGGAAGGGCATCCAGCCATAAAAATCCTGCCAAAAACAGATATACAGAAGTCTGTTGCAGGCTTCGGCATAGCGAGCGCTAGTGAAACTGTACCAACCACACTAGCATGGAGATTAAACGATGATGATGATGATACACACACACACACACACACACACACACACACATATATATATATATATATATATATATATATATA
>NC_069010.1:8979998-8982221 GCF_001194135.2 Octopus bimaculoides
TACCTACTTTTCTATCTATCTATCTGCCTCTGTCTGGCTATGTGTTTGTATATCTATATATCCATCCACCTCCATACATGTCTATCAATTTGTTTGTCTGGCTATCTATCTATATCTATCTATCTACACAGCTAGCTAGCTAGCTAGATAGATACAAACACACAGCTAACTGTATGCCTATATACCTTGCTATCTGCCTTTTTATCTGTCTGCCCTCCTCTCTCTGCACACATATCTGTCTATCTCTCCCTTCTCGTCTGTCAGTCTATCCGTCCGTCCTTCTCTTTGTCTTTCTCACTCTCACTCAATCTGTTTGTCTCTATCTACATATCTCTTTGTCTGTGTGTCTCTCTCTCTCTCTCTCTCTCTCTCTATCTATTTATCTTTCACCGTGTCTGTCTAGTGAGCTAAATAGCTGGTGTTGTTTATCTACTTCACCTACCTATTTTTCATGTGTCCTACTAGTAAGGTAGTTACACACGATTTATCTATCTATCTATCTATTTTGGTCTATATAGTCAGCCTTGTCTCGCCAAGTCGTTGCTGTTTTAGCCCTAGGTCGACCCGATTCCAGCAAAACGATGATCAGAGGCATTGCGATCGTGCCTTGCATTTTGTTTGTTTGTTTGTTTGTTTAGGTGTATGTAGATATACACAACCCATGTCTTCTATTGTTATTGTCGAGATAGACAGACAGATTGATAGATAGATACATAGATAGATAGACAGACAGACAGACAGACAGACAGACAGACAGATAGATAGATAGATAGATAGATAGATAGAGAGAGATAAGTAGGTAGATCGATCGATCGATAGATAGATAGATAGATCGATAGAGATGGATATGTGTATGTAAATATATGTGTATGTGTCTATATATATACATAGTGTCTGGATGTATATGTGTGTGCGTGATCAAACACCACCACAAACAAACAAATATACAATACAAAACGATCAAAAAGGTTAAACACCCTTACAAAGGCATATACGAGATCGGCGAGGGTGACATTGACATAATTAAGGGTCAGGTAGAAAATCGGGTGGGTTAAAACAAGGGTGGAAGGTAAAAACAATCAGGATTTACCTGGAAAAGGGTTCGAATTAACAAAAGAAAGTATCCCAGCCTCGTTATTGTTTGATAAAGATCTTTAAAATATGGGGCGGTGTATTGCGACAGTTGTTCCTTGTGAAATGTGTACCGGGCTTTGGTTTACGGAATCTGGGTTCTGCGGTGTTCTTCTGTGACTGGGGTTTATGATGTTGCAATGAAGGGAATGGGTATGAGCTGTAGTAGCGGTGGTAGTAGCTGTAGTAGTGGTGGTAGTAGCTGTAGTAGTGGTGGTAATAGTACGTACTAATAGTAGTTGCAGTAGCAACTGCATAGTAGTAGTAGTAGTAGTAGTAGTGATTGTAGTAGCAGCAGCAGTATTAACTGTAATAGTAGTAACAGCAGTAGCCAGTGATGAGTAACTACAGCAACGGTGGTGGTGGTGGTGGTGGTGATGGTGTTAGTTGTAGTAGTAGTAGTAGTAACAGCAGCACTAGCAATGATAAAGCATTGCGTTATCAGGGCGCGTGGATGCGGGTGGTTTAGTGGTTAGTGTATCGGACTCACGTCCGTAAGATTTGCGGTTTCGATTCCCAGACCAACGACGTGTCGTGTTCTTGAGCTCAACACTTCATTTTTACGACGTTCCAGTTCGTTCAGGCGGAACGACGTAATGCGTCCCGTTCAGGGCAGGGGTAATAATATTTAACCGCTTCGCACCACTGATGCCGCAATTCATTTCTACAGTTGAGTGAACTGCGACGACATGGAATAAAGTGTCTTGCTCAAGAACACAACACAACAGCCCGATCTGTGTGAATCGAACTCACTACCTCACGATTGTGAGTCCTACACTCTAACCGTTGAGCCATGCCCCTTCATAGGGATAATATTTATTAGTGTGTGTGTGTGTGAGACTATATATATATATATATATATATATATATATATATATATATATATTTAAACAATAGGGTAAAAAATTGGATATTAATTAATATCAATTTAATACCAGGTACCTTGCACATTAAAAGAATCAGGGAGATTCAGAAAAAATATCTGAGATCTAGTCAACCTAGTGGCCTCCTTTATATATACTCGTATATATATTTTTATATAAACATATATATATATATATATATATAAACAATATATGAGTATATGCATAT
>NC_069010.1:8982321-8985788 GCF_001194135.2 Octopus bimaculoides
ATATGTATATATATATATATGTATATATATATATGTATGTATGTATATATCAAAATGTATACATATGTTTTCTGTTGACAGGTTTTGTTGACATCTGGTGGAATGATGGCGACTTGAAACCGTGCCACACCATTCATTGTGGGACAAACATCACAGCCATGTCTCTGACACAGACTCACTCAGACACACTGGTTGCCGTGACGACTGGACCGCACGTAATCTTCGAGGCGGTGGGAAAGAGACACAGAGATGAAAATGGCAACAACAGGGAGGCGTCTGTGTTTCAACGCCTCCTGAAAGCCGACTTTGGTAATAAGGTAGGTGGATGTAATAATAATAATAATAATAATAATCATCATCATCATTTAATATCTGTCGTCCATGCTGGTATTGATAGGACAGTTCGACAGGCTGGCAAGCTAGAAAGCTGCACCAGACTCCAGCCTAATTCAGCAAGGTTTTCTATGGCTGGATGCCCTTCACAACACCAACCATTTTGAGAATGTAATGGGTGCTTTTACATGCTAGTGGCGGCACAGGTGCCGTTTCTGTGACACCGGGGTGTGTTTACGTGCCACTGGTATCTGCCACGGCTGCGATTTTGCTCAGCTTGATGGGTCTTCTTCTCAAGCATTACATAATGCCAAAGATCTTGGTTACTGCTTCTGTGAAGCCCAACACTCGAAAGGAACTCAGCCACTTTGCCTCCGAGTCTCTACCAGCAACTAACTGTTTATATTCTAAAAGTCCCCTATCTTTCTCACTGTCTGTCTTTCTCTCTCCATGTGTCTGTCTGTCTGTTTGTCTCTTTCTCTCTCTCTCTCTCTCTTCACCGTTTCTTCATTCTTGTGAATGTATCTCTTTGACCAGGTCTCAACAATGAAGTTCTTGCCCAACACCGAAACCTCATGTGCCTTTGACTGCAGGATAGCTGTTGCCACAAAACACGCAGTTAAGATCTATGCACCACCTCCCAGCAACAGATGCAGCAGTGGTACAATTAATAATAATAACATCACTCTTGTAGCAGACTCTGAAAATTCTACAGAAGTTCACAATGTGTATGGAACGCCCATCACCTGCATGGAAGTTTCCGGAGGAAGTCGGCCGACATTGGCTGTCGGTCTTGGAAGCTCGACCGGTCTTTTTGATGGCTATCAGGTATTTTTTTATTTTTCATATTTTATCCTTCACTTGTTTCAGTCAGACTGTGGCCATACTGGGGCACCATGTTGAACAGTTCTTTAGTGAAGTGGATCGACCTCCAGGACTTATTCTTATTTGAAGTTTGATAGTGTTCTGTCATTCTCTTTTACCAAAATGTTAAGTTACGGGGGATGCAAACACACCAATGCTTGTGGTCAGGCTGTGATAAAGGACAAACACAGACAAAAAGACACACACACAGGGCTGGCCCTAGAGTTGCTGGTGCCCCAGGCAAGCTGAACTTTGGCTGATGGTCGGGGAAATTTCCTTTGTTTTTGTCATGCTCATCTTGGCGCCCCAGGCAACTGTTCAAGTTGCTGGTACCTTGAGCCAGCCCTACACACACACACACACACATATTATATACACATTTTCTCTCCTATATTTACAAGTTAAATTCAACCATACAAATTCATAAACTTGTAAATATAGGAGAGAAAATGTGTATATAATATGTGTGTGTGTGTGAGTAGGGCTGGCTCAAGGTACCAGCAACTTGAACAGTTGCCTGGGGCGCAATTTGGAGGCGGGGGAAAGGGGTGAGTCTATTACATCAACCACTGTCCGATTGGCACTAATTTTATTGACCCCAAAACGTTACAAATTGGTGACTCAACCTCTATTGTATACAAAATAAATCTTAGTCGTTACACATCGTTTTGGGGTCAATAAAATTAGTGCCAATCGGACAGTGGTTGATGTAATAGACTCACCCCTTTCCCCCCCTCCAAATTGCAGCCCTTGTGGCAAAGTTTGAAACCATTACTATTAGGGAAATCATTATAATTAAAATTTTTTTTCTTTTATTTGTGTTCCAGGTGAAACTCTATGATTTGAGTTCCGGTAAACCATCCGTGACGTTTCATGGTCACACTTGGTACGTAAGCTGCATGCATCTGAACAGTGACAGCAATGAGCAGCCGTCGCAATCATCGATAACGTTGGCCACGGGATGTGGTGACAGGAAGGTGAGACTGTACGACGCTCGGTGCAGATTCCCTGTGATGACGCTGGCTGGACACACACAGAAGATCTCCAGTGTGCAAGCAGATAAATGGAAAATCGTGTCGGGGGGAGAAGACGGTGTTGTGACCGTCTGGGATATCCGCATGGCGACTCGGCTGTGGGACTGGCACAATCGACATCCGGTCAGGCTGTGCCGTTACAATGACCGCTACTTGGTCGTAGCAAATGTGCCGGATGAGAAGTTTGTGGATCCTGATAACGATGGGTTCGCTGACCGTAAGCATAGGGGGTCACTGCAGGTGTACGACTTTCTCTGTGATGACCAGCAGGCTTTGGTAGAGGCACTGCCCGACATCTGCCGGTCAAGCTATGACCAACTGCATGGGTATGATTATGGAATCAATTTGGTAACACCTTACGACACCATCTAACACGGCGCGAAAGAGGAGAAAAATCTGCTTAACCCCCGCCAGGGCCTCGGCCCCTGTATCTAACCCTTACCCTTCACCTGGACCCTTGAGCAAAAAAAAAAAAAAAATCTGTCAAATGTATTATATATTTATTCACATTCATCACCACTACTACAACTACTACTACCACCATCACCACTACTACTACCAATCCTACCACCATCACCACTACCATTATTACCACCATCACCACATATATATATATATATACATATATACGACGGGCTTCTTTCAGTTTCCGTCTGCCAAATCCACTCACATGGCTTTGGTCGGCCCGAGGCTATAGTAGAAGACACTTGCCCAAGGTGCCATGCAGTGGGATTGAACCCAGAATCCATGTGGTTGGTAAGCAAGCTACTTACCACACAGCCACTCCTGCACCTATTGATAAAAATAAGTACCAGTGAAACACTGGTGTCGATCCAATTGACTGACCCCTACCCGCAAAATTTCAGGCCTTGTGCCTATAGTAGAAAGGATTATTATTATTATTATTAAGGTGGTGAGCTGGCAGAATCGTTAGCGCACCAGGAAAAATGCATAAGTCCCATTTCGTCTGTTTTGACATTCTGAGTTCAAATCCCACCAAGGTTGACTTTACTTTTTATCCTTTTGAGGGATCGATAAAATAAGTACCAGTTACATACTGAAGGTCGATGTACTTGACTTAACCCCCTCTCCCAAAAAATTCCAGGCCTTCTGCCTATACTGGAAAGGATTATTATTATTATTGTTGTTGTAAGACAGCGCCCTACCTTACAATGGCATCTTCTGGTATTTATTTCTAGCAAGTTGATTGACCACATAGAAGCTTGTTCACCGGTT
>NC_069010.1:8986517-8987500 GCF_001194135.2 Octopus bimaculoides
AAAAACCAACAATCAAATAAATACATAAAAAAAACAACACAAGTTGAAAACTACCCTTCCCCCAGTTCCCTAATCTGACCCCTACATGCACATACAAGATTGAGCTGATGATAAATCTTTTACTGGTTTCAGTCAGTGTAGTGTGGCCTTGCTGGAGCACTGCCTGGAAGAGGTTTTAGTTGAGCAAAGTAACCTCCAGTAGTAATTGTTTGTTTTCTTTTTGTAGAGAGTCTGGTACACTTATTCTGTTGGCCCTCTTTTGTCAAACTGTTAAGTTACGGGACAAAAACAAACCAACACCGGTCGTTGAGCAGTGTGGGTAGTGACAGACACAAAGACATAGATATATATACACACATGTATATACATGTGTGTATGCGTGTGTATATATACATATATATATATACATATGTACATATACATGCTCACACATATATATACATGCATGCATACACAAATATATATACATGCTTGCATGCATTATATATATACACATATGCATTCATACACATATATACATGCTTGCACACACACACACACACACACACACATGCACGCATACATATACATACACACACATATATACGCAACAAGCTTCTAGTTTCTGTCACATACACACACACACACATACATATACATATATACGACGGGCTTCTTTCAGTTTCCGTCTACCAAATCCACTCACAAGGCTTTGGTCGGCCCGAGGCTATAGTAGAAGACACTTGGCCAAGGTGCCATGCAGTTGGACTGAACCCGGATCCATGTGGTTGCAAAGCAAATTTCTTAACCACACAACCACACCTATGCAAACAATGAATTGAACCTCAACAATGAGTCAAGGGACTAGAAAATGGTGATAGTGATGATGATGATGATGATGATGATGATGATGATGATGATGATGATGATGATGGTGAAGGGCTATATTTATCTTATGAGGCTTTAGCTTATTCCTCTCTCTTTGGCATTGGAACAAATATATA
>NC_069010.1:8987843-8989317 GCF_001194135.2 Octopus bimaculoides
TATATATATATATATATTTATAATCTCCAAATCCACTCACAAGGCTTTGGTCGGCCTGAGGCTATAGCAGAAGACACTGACACTCGCCCAAGGTGCCACGCAGTGGGACTGAACCCAGAACAATGTGGTTAGTAAGCAAGCTACTTACCACACAGCCACTCCTGCGCCTATATGCCTACATTATGTATATATGTATATACACAAACATATATTCCATCATGCATTGAAATATGCTTCAATTAAATTATCTCTCTCGTTTTATAATCATTCAATAAAAAGCAAAAAAGAAAAAATATATAATTTTGAAACTTCAAAAATAGAGAAAAACAAAAATAAAAAAAATAAACTCAACAAATGCACAGCAATTTGAAATGAAATTTAACTATTTTGATACAAACCCAAATGTGACCACCCATAGTTAGGTCATACAAACTACTTGTTTCAAAGTGATCTTAATTAAAACCTGCCATCAAAATTTTTGTGTTAATTAACGACAAACTTATTTTAGTAAATTCTTTGTTAGTTTCAAAATTAATTGAAACAACGTCAGTGTATTTCATTAGAAACATAATAAAAAACAAAAAGAGTTAAGATCTAAAATAGGGGGCCATATTGTTTCTGTACACAACATGGGTAACAGGTAAATTCCCCGGGGTACTCTTTATATAGACTTTCAGTAGATGTGGGTGGGTCTAGTTTGACCCAGTTGGTCGATTGCTTCTTTGACCCTTTTCATACCAACCCACCTGTGACCACCCCCACTGGTCCTATGTCACAAACTTTCTGATCAGGAGTGCAATGTCCTTAACCATCAGGCCACCTGCCCTCATTGAGGTCCTTGTGTTTAATAAATGTTGTGCTGACGTCGTTAAAGTAAAAAATAAATTAAGTATTCAGGGTATTAATTACTATCTTGAGTCCTATGGCTCATCTGATCTGCTGGTTGTCCAATTTCCACAGCATCTGTGTAACCAAGATCCCAACGTTCTCATTTATCAGAGGGCTAGGCTGCTACAGGGTTACCCAGCTACACCAATATGAAATGAAATGTTTTGCACAAGAACACAAAATCGCCCAGTTCTGGAATCGAAACCACAGTCTTAGGCTATCACAGGATCACCCACTCACAGCTTGAGTAGAAAGCCAAATAAGAAATGAAGTACAGTTCTATATTTAAGAGATGAGGAATCATTTACATTATTTACATTTGACGGATATTTGTCCTCATCTTGTTTGTTGTTAACACAATGTTTCGGCTGATATACCCTCCAGCCTTCGTCAGGTGTCTTGGGGAAATTTCGAACCTGGGTTCTCATTCCTAACGATGTTACTATTATTATTATATTATTATTATTACTATTATTAATCAGGTCGCTGCCGTGAATATGGCGTAGTGGTTAAGAGCGCGGGCTACTAACCCCAAGGTTCCGAGTTCGATTCACGGCAGCGACCTGATTAATAATAGTAATAATAA
>NC_069010.1:8990023-8991594 GCF_001194135.2 Octopus bimaculoides
ATCCATATATATATATATATAAAAACAAAAGATAGGCATGAGAGCATAAACCC
Source organism: Octopus bimaculoides (assembly GCF_001194135.2). Taxonomy (NCBI): domain Eukaryota; kingdom Metazoa; phylum Mollusca; class Cephalopoda; order Octopoda; family Octopodidae; genus Octopus; species Octopus bimaculoides. Next base: position 8,990,077 of record NC_069010.1, read on the forward strand.
TCCACACATGTTTAAAATGTCTGTTTCGCAACCAAAAGGTGCCGAGTTCAATTCTTTCTCATGACACCTATGTGAGCCAGAATTTCTTTTTCTTCTTTTTTTTTTAATTAGTTCATTATATAGACTCAGGCGTTAATAAAATGTCTCGCAAGTAAGATCTGGTATACGTAGAAACTGCACAAAGTCTCATCATCCTGTCGAATACGGCTGAGTCTAATTATTCCTGCGAGATGAGAAAAGGTTGATCTTCTGGAGGAAAGATGGCAATAAATTATACTGGCAATGTGTTAGGAAAGGGTCTTGAGGATCTTCCACAGGGGCCACCAGACATCAAAGAAATATAAACTTGACAGTCCCGCTTATCATTCAAGCACCTTGCTTTTTTGACTAAACTCTCATCATCCTTTTTCAAGTTTTACTTGAAAACGAAAGAGAAAATGGAGAGGAAAGTGCTGCCCCCACCCCAGAAGATTTGACGAAAGGTGGATGAACGTGACATAGATATTCAAAGTGAACCAGCCTGCTCTAAGCATGCGATTGTACATTGAGGGAGAAGGATGATGACGATGAGCAGGTGCTTGTTGCCCCTGTAGTCAGGGAGGTTCTGATTTTGTAGGGTTTCCATGAACAGCCCTAGGAAGTCTCCTTCTTTCGCAGGAACCATTCATTGTTGAAACTCATATTTGCTGGTATTTCTTTTCCATATGCTCCTTTATGTAATCCTACAAGGAACCACCCTGTACCGTCCCCAATTTTTTTGTGAACCCTTTAGGGGTTAGAAAGAAAACAGTATTATCATCATTATTATTATTATTATCATTACAATGTGTAAGAAAATTTTTATAGTTTTTCATCTTTGGTCAATAAGTGTTATTTCCTCTTGGGTTCTAACTAGAAACCAAAGGAAGTGACTACTATTCCCTTCAAACTTTGCTTCTGGCACCCTGGACATCAATGTTTTGAAACTGACCTATTTCCCATTACAGATTCAGTGTTGAGTTGCTGAAGCAGAAATATCGTTATAGCAGATATTCTGCTCAAATACCACAGATTTGCTTGCTTCAAAACACTGATGTCCAGCATTGTTTGAGTGGAATAGTAGCGGTTTCCTTTGATTTCTAAATAGACGCAAACTGGAAATAGCGTTTGCTGGCCAATGACAAAAAAAATAAAATAAAAAATAAAATAAAAATTTTGTTACAGTATTATTATTATTATTATTGATATTATTATTATCATCATGTCCATATAAAGCTGCAGGGGTCGGGGATCCAATCTGATCCCACAATTCATATGACAGGGTTCAGCTTTTACAAGTGTTTTAGCTAGCAGTCATGTATCAAACATAGCACCAGTGATAGGCAAAGAGCATTGTGACTCTGAAGAATGCAGGTTCAAGCTGTAGTGCAAATGATGACGAAGATGATGATGATGATGATGATGATGACAATGGTTGATGGTGATGATGATAAAAGCAGCCTTTTTTTTTCTTTTCTGTTTTGTTTTTTCTCTCTTCTT